>NC_041014.1:8563689-8595287 GCF_004193775.1 Glycine soja | reverse complement strand
TGGATTTTGTAGGATGCAAGATGCATGCAACCTTTGTCTTGAAATGCGGTAAATGCAGACTTCATATGAAACAATGCAATGTAATGGAAAGTTGTACAACGTTCATGACATTCTTTCCCTATTTTGTGATTTTGATTTTGATTTAATTTTTTTTTGGAAAACATAGATTGACTGTCCTTTTGAAAGAGGTGATAGTCCATGCAACCTTATCCTATCTTTTGCAAATCTCTCCGAGAACTCCCTCAGAGTGTGTGTTCTGTTTGATTTAGTCATTTGACCATTTTGGAGTGACGGCAATGGAGGCGTTTGATGTTTGATCAATCCATTGAAATCCTAGGGTTTGTCCCCTTTTTTTGTTAAAAACATCGATGGGTGAGAACTTTTGATCGGCCCCTATGTTCACTTGAGGCTCATGCACGGTGCCCCTCATTGCCCCAGTGTAAGGCTTTGAGGTACCAATCGTTGTCTTTCGTCATGACCTTGTAGGAGGGAACCTATTGGGTGAGAACTTCTGTTAGTGCTTAGCTTTACTGAGTTTTAAAAGATTGGCTAAAATTTTGTTAAAACATAAGCACTTAGACAATGAAGGAAAGCTGGAGTTGCTGCACATGATGTCCAACGTTATGTCAAGGAATCAGATTGGGCTGCACAATGCACAAGGCAAGGTAAAATGTCAAATGAAGAATTGAAGCTGCAGGATCCACGATGTCGGATACGATGTCCAGGACATCCTGCCCGAAAATACTGGACACATAAATCTGTTATATCTTTAACAGATTAATGTGCAGTTAGCAACAGATTAGGCGATCTATCTTTAGGAACGAATTAAAAGATAATTAAAGTTCGAATTACAAACTTGAATAGTTCGTTCAGGGATTAAAGATTAAAGATAAAAACTAAAAGATCAAACTTTATCTTTTAGATCTTTAAGTGCAGATTTTTCAGGAGAATGATAGATCTTATCCAGCGCAAGTTGTTGCAGCCCAGATACGCACACTGCTATATAAACATGAAGGCTGCACGAGTTTTCTACCAAGTCCGAGATTGAAGAGTTATTTTGTGAGTTTTGGGACTTGAGTGTTTTGTGAGCCACCTTGATGTTACCCTAACATCAAGTGTTGGACCTGAGTGTGTAGAGTTGATCTCTATTGTTCAGAGAGCAATCTCTGGTGTGTCTTTGATTTATTTGTAAACACGGGAGAGTGATTGAGAGGGAGTGAGAGGGGTTCTCTTATCTAAGAGTGGCTCTTAGGTAGAAGTTGCACGGGTAGTGGTTAGGTGAGAAGGTTGTATACAGTGGCTGTTAGATCTTCGAACTAATACTATTTTAGTGGATTTCCTCCCTGGCTTGGTAGCCCCCAGATGTAGGTGACGTTGCACCGAACTGGGTTAACAATTCTCTTGTGTTATTTACTTGTTTAATCTGTTCATACTGTCAAATATAATCTGCATGTTCTGAAGCGTGATGTCGTGACATCCGGTACGACATCTGTCATCGGTATCAGAATTTCAATTGGTATCAGAGCGGGCACTCTAAATCACTGAGTGAGATCTAGGGAAATAAATTCTGATGAACATGGAGAAAGAAGGAGGACCAGTGAACAGACCACCAATTCTGGATGGAACCAACTATGAATACTGGAAAGCAAGGATGGTGGCCTTCCTCAAATCACTGGATAGCAGAACCTGGAAAGCTGTCATCAAAGGCTGGGAACATCCCAAGATGCTGGACACAGAAGGAAAGCCCACTAATGAATTGAAGCCAGAAGAAGACTGGACAAAAGAAGAAGACGAATTGGCACTTGGAAACTCCAAAGCCTTGAATGCCCTATTCAATGGAGTTGACAAGAATATCTTCAGACTGATCAACACATGCACAGTGGCCAAGGATGCATGGGAGATCCTGAAAACCACTCATGAAGGAACCTCCAAAGTGAAGATGTCCAGATTGCAACTATTGGCTACAAAATTCGAAAATCTGAAGATGAAGGAGGAAGAGTGTATTCATGACTTCCACATGAACATTCTTGAAATTGCCAATGCTTGCACTGCCTTGGGAGAAAGGATGACAGATGAAAAGCTGGTGAGAAAGATCCTCAGATCTTTGCCTAAGAGATTTGACATGAAAGTCACTGCAATAGAGGAGGCCCAAGACATTTGCAACATGAGAGTAGATGAACTCATTGGTTCCCTTCAAACCTTTGAGCTAGGACTCTCAGATAGGACTGAAAAGAAGAGCAAGAACCTGGCGTTTGTATCCAATGATGAAGGAGAAGAAGATGAGTATGACCTGGATACTGATGAAGGTCTGACTAACGCAGTTGTGCTTCTTGGAAAACAGTTCAACAAAGTGCTGAACAGAATGGACAGGAGGCAGAAACCACATGTCCGGAACATCCCTTTCGACATCAGGAAAGGTAGTGAACACCACAAAAAGTCAGATGAAAAGCCCAGTCACAGCAAAGAAATTCAATGCCATGGGTGTGAAGGCTATGGGCACATCAAAGCTGAATGTCCCACCCATCTCAAGAAGCAGAGGAAAGGACTTTCTGTATGTCGGTCTGATGATACAGAGAGTGAACAAGAAAGTGATTCTGACAGAGATGTGAATGCACTCACTGGGAGATTTGAATCTGATGAAGATTCAAGTGATATTGAAATCACTTTTGATGAGCTTGCTATATCCTATAGAAAACTATGCATCAAAAGTGAGAAGATTCTTCAGCAAGAAGCACAACTGAAGAAGGTCATTGCAAATCTGGAGGCTGAGAAGGAGGCACATGAAGAGGAGATCTCTGAGCTTAAAGGAGAAGTTGGTTTTCTGAACTCTAAACTGGAAAACATGACAAAATCAATAAAGATGCTGAATAAAGGCTCAGATATGCTTGGTGAGGTGCTACAGCTTGGGAAGAATGTTGGAAACCAGAGAGGACTTGGGTTTAATCATAAATCTGCTGGCAGAATAACCATGACAGAATTTGTTCCTGCCAAAAACAGCACTGGAGCCACGATGTCACAACATCGATCTCGACATCATGGAACGCAGCAGAAAAAGAGTAAAAGAAAGAAGTGGAGGTGTCACTATTGTGGCAAGTATGGTCACATAAAGCCCTTTTGCTATCATCTACATGGCCATCCACATCATGGAACTCAAAGTAGCAGCAGCAGAAGGAAGATGATGTGGGTTCCAAAACACAAGATTGTCAGTCTTGTTGTTCATACTTCACTTAGAGCATCAGCTAAGGAAGATTGGTACCTAGATAGCGGCTGTTCCAGACACATGACAGGAGTTAAAGAATTCCTGGTGAACATTGAACCCTGCTCCACTAGCTATGTGACATTTGGAGATGGCTCTAAAGGAAAGATCACTGGAATGGGAAAGCTAGTCCATGATGGACTTCCTAGTCTGAACAAAGTACTGCTGGTGACGGGACTGACTGCAAACTTGATCAGCATCAGTCAGTTGTGTGATGAAGGATTCAATGTAAACTTCACAAAGTCAGAATGCTTGGTGACAAATGAGAAGAGTGAAGTTCTAATGAAGGGCAGCAGATCAAAGGACAACTGTTACCTATGGACACCTCAAGAAACCAGTTACTCCTCCACATGTCTATCCTCCAAAGAAGATGAAGTCAAAATATGGCATCAAAGATTTGGACATCTGCACTTAAGAGGCATGAAGAAAATCATTGACAAAGGTGCTGTTAGAGGCATTCCCAATCTGAAAATAGAAGAAGGCAGAATCTGTGGTGAATGTCAGATTGGAAAGCAAGTCAAGATGTCCCACCAGAAGCTTCAACATCAGATCACTTCCAGGGTGCTGGAACTACTTCACATGGACTTGATGGGGCCTATGCAAGTTGAAAGCCTTGGAGGAAAGAGGTATGCCTATGTTGTTGTGGATGATTTCTCCAGATTTACCTGGGTCAACTTTATCAGAGAGAAATCAGACACCTTTGAAGTATTCAAAGAGTTGAGTCTAAGACTTCAAAGAGAAAAAGACTGTGTCATCAAGAGAATTAGGAGTGACCATGGCAGAGAGTTTGAAAACAACAAGTTTACTGAATTCTGCACATCTGAAGGCATCACTCATGAGTTCTCTGCAGCCATCACACCACAACAAAATGGCATAGTTGAAAGGAAAAACAGGACTTTGCAAGAAGCTGCTAGGGTCATGCTTCATGCCAAAGATCTTCCCTATAATCTCTAGGCTGAAGCCATGAACACAGCATGCTATATCCACAACAGAGTCACACTTAGAAGAGGGACTCCAACCACACTGTATGAAATCTGGAAAGGGAGGAAGCCAACTGTCAAGCACTTCCACATCTTTGGAAGTCCATGTTACATTTTGGAAGATAGAGAGCAAAGGAGAAAGATGGATCCAAAGAGTGATGCAGGAATATTCTTGGGATACTCCACAAACAGCAGAGCATATAGAGTATTCAATTCCAGAACCAGAACTGTGATGGAATCCATCAATGTGGTTGTTGATGATCTAACTCCAGCAAGAAAGAAGGATGTCGAAGAAGATGTCAGAACATCGGGAGACAATGTAGCAGACACAGCTAAAAGTGCAGAAAATGCAGAAAATGCAGAAAACTCTGATTATGCTACAGACGAACCAAACATCAATCAACCTGACAAGAGTCCCTCCATTAGAATCCAGAAGATGCACCCCAAGGAGCTGATTATAGGAGATCCAAACAGAGGAGTCACTACAAGATCAAGGGAGATTGAGATTGTCTCCAATTCATGCTTTGTCTCCAAAACTGAGCCAAAGAATGTGAAAGAGGCACTGACTGATGAGTTCTGGATCAATGCTATGCAAGAAGAATTGGGGCAATTCAAAAGGAATGAAGTTTGGGAGCTAGTTCCTAGACCCGAGGGAACTAATGTGATTGGCACCAAGTGGATCTTCAAGAACAAAACCAATGTAGAAGGTGTTATAACCAGAAACAAGGCCAGACTTGTTGCTCAAGGCTACACTCAGATTGAAGGTGTAGACTTTGATGAAACTTTCGCCCCTGTTGCTAGACTTGAGTCCATCAGACTATTACTTGGTGTAGCTTGCATCCTCAAATTCAAGCTGTATCAGATGGATGTGAAGAGCGCGTTTCTGAATGGATACCTGAATGAAGAAGTCTATGTGGAGCAGCCAAAGGGATTTGTAGATCCAACTCATCCAGATCATGTATACAGGCTCAAGAAGGCTCTCTATGGATTGAAGCAAGCTCCAAGAGCTTGGTATGAAAGGCTAACAGAGTTCCTTACTCAGCAAGGGTATAGGAAGGGAGGAATTGACAAGACTCTCTTTGTCAAACAAGATGCTGAAAACTTGATGATAGCACAGATATATGTTGATGACATTGTGTTTGGAGGGATGTCGAATGAGATGCTTCGACATTTTGTCCAACAGATGCAATCTGAATTTGAGATGAGTCTTGTTGGAGAGCTGACTTATTTTCCGGGACTCCAAGTGAAGCAGATGGAAGACTCCATATTCCTCTCACAAAGCAAGTATGCAAAGAACACTGTCAAGAAGTTTGGGATGGAAAATGCCAGCCATAAAAGAACACCTGCACCTACTCACTTGAAGCTGTCAAAAGATGAAGCTGGGACCAGTGTTGACCAAAGTCTGTACAGAAGCATGATTGGGAGCTTACTATATTTAACAGCAAGCAGACCTGACATCACCTTTGCAGTAGGTGTTTGTGCAAGATATCAAGCCAACCCTAAGATAAGTCACTTGAATCAAGTAAAGAGAATTCTGAAATATGTAAATGGCACCAGTGACTATGGGATTATGTACTGTCATTGTTCAGATTCAATGTTGGTTGGGTATTGTGATGCTGATTGGGCTGGAAGTGCAGATGACAGAAAAAGCACTTCTGGTGGATGTTTCTATTTGGGCAACAATCTTATTTCATGGTTCAGCAAGAAGCAGAACTGTGTGTCCCTATCTACTGCAGAAGCAGAGTATATTGCAGCAGGAAGCAGCTGTTCACAACTAGTTTGGATGAAGCAGATGCTTAAGGAGTACAATGTCGAACAAGATGTCATGACATTGTACTGTGACAACTTGAGTGCTATTAATATTTCTAAAAATCCTGTTCAACACAGCAGAACCAAGCACATTGACATTAGACATCACTATATTAGAGATCTTGTTGATGATAAAGTTATCACACTGAAGCATGTTGACACTGAGGAACAAATAGCAGATATTTTCACAAAGGCATTGGATGCAAATCAGTTTGAAAAACTGAGGGGCAAGCTGGGCATTTGTCTGCTAGAGGATTTATAGCAATTACTTTTATCTGAACGTGCTCAAACGTTAATAGCACGTTCACTACTGGGCCAAAACAAATTCGACCGTTGCTTCACACGACCCTCTACATTCCTCATTCAAACTCATATTTTCGTGGTAATCTCGTTTTCATCAGCATTCCCCAACACCTCTCAGAGATTCACGAAACCACTCCAAAGGCTCTGCTTCTCCATGGCTACCTCACCAAAAGAAACTTCATCTCCTGGTTCACTCTCTGTACCATCATCTCCATCATCCACCAAAGCACCATCAAACCAGGAACAACCTGAATTCAATATCCAACCCATACAAATGATTCCTGGTCAAGCCCCTATTCCTGAGAAACTGGTCCCCAAAAGACAATAGGGAGTGAAGATTTCTGAAAACCCTAGCCTTGCAACAAGTCCTAGGGAAGTAGACACGGAGATGGATAAGAAGATCCGCAGTATTGTGAGTAGCATTCTGAAAAATGCTTCTGTCCCTGATGCTGATAAAGATGTTCCAACATCTTCCACCCCAAATGCTGAAGTCCTCTCTTCATCCAGTAAAGAGGAATCAACAGAGGAAGAGGATCAAGCCACAGAGGAGACCCCTGCACCAAGGGCACCAGAACCTGCTCCAGGTGACCTCATTGACCTAGAAGAAGTAGAATCTGATGAGGAACTCATTGCCAACAAGTTGGCACCTGGCATTGCAGAAAGATTACAAAGCAGAAAAGGAAAAACCCCCATTACTAGGTCTGGACGAATCAAAACTATGGCACAGAAGAAGAGCACACCAATCACTCCTACCACATCCAGATGGAGCAAAGTTGCAATCCCTTCCAAGAAGAGGAAAGAAATTTCCTCATCTGATTCTGATGATGATGTCGAACTAGATGTTCCCGACATCAAGAGGGCCAAGAAATCAGGGAAAAAGGTGCCTGGAAATGTCCCTGATGCACCATTGGACAACATTTCATTCCACTCCATTGGCAATGTTGAAAGGTGGAAATTTGTATATCAACGCAGACTTGCCTTAGAAAGAGAACTGGGAAGAGATGCCTTGGATTGCAAGGAGATCATGGACCTCATCAAGGCTGCTGGACTGCTGAAAACTGTCACCAAGTTGGGAGATTGCTATGAAAGTCTAGTCAGGGAATTCATTGTCAACATTCCCTCTGACATAACAAACAGAAAGAGTGATGAGTATCAGAAAGTGTTTGTCAGAGGAAAATGTGTTAGATTCTCCCCTGCTGTAATCAACAAATACCTGGGCAGACCAACTGAAGGAGTGGTGGATATTGCTGTTTCTGAGCATCAAATTGCCAAGGAAATCACTGCCAAACAAGTCCAGCATTGGCCAAAGAAAGGGAAGCCTTCTGCAGGGAAGCTAAGTGTGAAGTATGCAATCCTGCATAGGATTGGCACTGCAAACTGGGTACCCACCAATCATACTTCCACTGTTGCCACAGGTTTGGGTAAATTTCTGTATGCTGTTGGAACCAAGTCCAAATTTAACTTTGGAAACTATATTTTTGATCAAACTATTAAGCATTCAGAATCTTTTGCTGTCAAATTACCCATTGCCTTCCCAACTGTATTGTGTGGCATTATGTTGAGTCAACATCCCAATATCTTAAACAACATTGACTCTGTGAAGAAGAGAGAATCTCCTCTATCCCTGCATTACAAACTGTTTGAGGGGACACATGTCCCAGACATTGTCTCGACATCAGGGAAAGCTGCTGCTTCAGGTGCTGTGTCCAAGGATGATTTGATTGCTGAACTCAAGGACACATGCAAGGTGCTGGAAGCAACCATCAAAGCCACCACAGAGAAGAAAATGGAGCTGGAACGCCTGATCAAAAGACTCTCAGACAGTGGCATTGATGATGGAGAAGCAGCTGAGGAAGAAGAAGAAGCAGCTAAGGAAGAAGAAGAAGCAGCTGAGGAAGAAGAAGATGCAGCAGAGGATATAGAGTCAGATGATGATGATTCTGATGCCACCCCATGACCATCAGACCTTTATTGTTGCTTTTACTTTTACCAGTTATTGGTATGTAATATGTGCACATTAATTTCATGCATTCTACTTTTGCCAAATTCTGTCTAAAAAGGGGGAGTAGTAGGATATTATATTATGCATGATTTATGATTTTGAGGGGGAGTAGTAGTTATATGATTTTGAGGGGGAGTAGTATTTATACTACTGCTGCTGATGATGATTGATGTAAGCTACTAAAACTAGTAGCTGATAGAAGATGCCGCAGTGAACTGCTTCACAGCAGTAGGAGCATGGAGACAGGGGGAGCAGAAAGCTGATGTCACGTGAGATGTCTTGAAATCCTGGAAACAACTTGCAACTTGCAGAATTTTGCTGTCGCCACTACAGATACCGCTGTGCTTGATTACTCTGATAATGAAAGTTGCTGATCCCACTTGCATAACTGCTCGTACCTGCTCAGGAAGTGTCTAAGTATGTTTTAGACAAAATTTGCCAAAGGGGGAGATTGTTAGTGCTTAGCTTTACTAAGTTTTAAAAGATTGGCTAAAATTTTGTTAAAACATAAGCACTTAGACAATGAAGGAAAGCTGGAGTTGCTGCACATGATGTCCAACGTTATGTCAAGGAATCAGATTGGGCTGCACAATGCACAAGGCAAGGTAAAATGTCAAATGAAGAATTGAAGCTGCAGGATCCACGATGTCGGATACGATGTCCAGGACATCCTGCCCGAAAATACTGGACACATAAATCTGTTATATCTTTAACAGATTAATGTGCAGTTAGCAACAGATTTGGCGATCTATCTTTAGGAACGAATTAAAAGATAATTAAAGTTCGAATTACAAACTTGAATAGTTCGTTCAGGGATTAAAGATTAAAGATAAAAACTAAAAGATCAAACTTTATCTTTTAGATCTTTAAGTGCAGATTTTTCAGGAGAATGATAGATCTTATCCAGCGCAAGTTGTTGCAGCCCAGATACGCACACTGCTATATAAACATGAAGGCTGCACGAGTTTTCTACCAAGTCCGAGATTGAAGAGTTATTTTGTGAGTTTTGGGACTTGAGTGTTTTGTGAGCCACCTTGATGTTACCCTAACATCAAGTGTTGGACCTGAGTGTGTAGAGTTGATCTCTATTGTTCAGAGAGCAATCTCTGGTGTGTCTTTGATTTATTTGTAAACACGGGAGAGTGATTGAGAGGGAGTGAGAGGGGTTCTCTTATCTAAGAGTGGCTCTTAGGTAGAAGTTGCACGGGTAGTGGTTAGGTGAGAAGGTTGTATACAGTGGCTGTTAGATCTTCGAACTAATACTATTTTAGTGGATTTCCTCCCTGGCTTGGTAGCCCCCAGAAATAGTTGAAGGATTTTTTTGATGGATTAAGTCAAATGACTCCTATGTAGAAGCAAGATGTTTTGATGTTTTGATGATGCCAAAGGATCAAGTGCTTCCAAGTTTTATTCAAGACAAGAATCCAAGAATCCAAGAAAATCATGATATATGATCAAGTTGATCTCCAGAATCTTAGGAAGAAGTTTCCAAATTGAAAAACAAAAGGTTTGACCAAAGAATTCTATCATTTCAAATTGAGATTTACTTTCTAGTAATCGATTACCATCAGCTGAAAATGTTTATAACAGTCACTAGAAATTTGAATTCAAAATTTATAATGTGTAATCGATTACACATGGGTGGTAATTGATTACCAGCAGTTTATTGAACGTTTTAATTCAAATTTTAAAACCTGTAATCGTTTACACAACTCTTGTAATTGATTACCAGAGGGGATTTTCGGAAAATAATTTCCAAGATTCACATCTATTCAAATGGTTTATGAATGGCCATCAAAGGTGGCTTGGAAGCACGAATTTAAAGAGAGTTTTCATTGCCCAAAATGGTTTTATCCTCTCAAAAGATTAGGAGAGTTTTTCTGAACTGAAATGTCTTATCTTCTCAAAAAGATTCCTTGGTCGACCACTTGCATATTCGATAAGGAATTTTGATTGATCTTCATTGTACAATCTATCTCTTTTAAGAGAGATCTCTTCTTCTCTCCTTATTTCTGAAAAGGGATTAAGAGACCGTGGGTCTCTTGTTGTAGAAGATTCTTGAACACAAGGGAAGGGTTGTCCCTGTGTGGTTCAGACTTTGTAAAAGGAATTTTACAAAGAGAGTGGAAAATCTCAAGTGGGTTGCTTGAGGACTGGACGTAGGCACGGGAAGTGGCCGAACCAGTATAAATCAATTTTGCATTCCTCTCTTCCCTTAAACCCTTTTTTATTTACTGCTATTTATCTTTTTCTTCAAAGAATTTTATTTTGAATTGTCTTTTGAGTAATTCATGTTAAGGGTGCATTGTTAATCCGAAAAGAGAGAGTGAAAGTTTAATTGGGGAATAGTCTTTGCATCTTAATTCAACCCCCCCTTTCTTAAGATAACTGAGGCCATTTGTCCAACATCCTATTCTTGACAACTCGCTTCTCTAAGAAGACAAACTTTCCGGCATGATAAAATGAGGTCACATGAACGTCTATATTTTTACTTGAAAACACAGTCAATCAAATGCCCTCTCTTCTTTTTTTGAACACTTTTTTTTTTATTTTATTTTGAAACTTATTTGTTTTGAACTTTACTCGTTGTTTTACGGCGCTCCCAACAACGTGCAAGATGAGTAATCTCTGATTGAAAGGTCTTGGAAGTCCAAACTCAGGAGCACAGGTCGCTTGAGCAAACAGACCAATGGCTTGCACCCGCATTCCGGTGAAAGTTGAATAAGCAAAGATGCGTTTGTGAGAGGATGGGGAACAAAGATATCAACTTCCCCATTTCATTTAACATTGTAACTGTGGTTTACAATAATGGTACAAACTTGAAAATCCTGATGAGTTATTTAGAGACATCTAACAACAGCTTTCAAAATTGCCCCATGTGTGGCATCTCTTGTCAATGTCAGGATTTACACGTGATTCTCCTTAAATTTCAGCCAGCCTGCATCAATTAGACCTTGCACCTTACGCTTCAGGCCCCTACAATGCTCAATGGAATGCCCGGGGGCTTCTCCATGACAAGCACCACGTTGCGTTCGAGTCGTATTCTCAGAGAAATGGAGGTTGATGAACCTTGGTTAGGGTTATGGCTACCATTGAATTATCAAGTAGATATGGGAGCAAGTCAGCATAGGACACTGGAATTGGGGTGAATTCTAAGGCTTTCTCGCTGCAAAATTCATTTATTGGTTGGTGTTTTGGTTTACGCTAAAGGTGGTGTTTGTCATTGGAAGTGCGGTAGGTAGGCTTTGTGGTTGATTTTGGGATGGCCTTTGTGGATAACTGGGCGGTGGGTAAGGAGGTTTGTTATTGGCTGAGTAATGACATTGTTGGGTTGGTGGGAAACTTGGCCGTATAGGAATGGCAGTCACAGCATGGGTTTCTCCCTCTTTCTCCCCCTCTTCATTTGCCCCAGTTTTCTCAGTCGTCCTAGTAGGATGATCAAATTTGCCTCTTTTCGGACCCACATTGATCCTTTCACTGGCGAAGACCAAATCTGCAAAGCTTTGAGGGTGCGTAGCCCACCATCTTTTCATAGTAGAGTACCGATAATGTGTCTACCATCACGATTATCGTCTCCCTTTTTGCACATGTTCTGTAGTTGCATCCTATCCGGAACCATATCAGAATAGTACTGATACTGCCTAACGAAGGCAACCATTAGGTCCTTCCAAGTATGGACTCGGGAAGGTTCCAAGTTAGTGTACCAGGTAACAGCTACCCCAGTAAGACTTTCTTGGAAGAAATGTATTAGCAATTCCTCATCTTTGCGTATGCCCTTATCTTCCGACAATACATCTTTGGATGGTTCTTGGGGCAAGTAGTCCCCTTGTACTTGTCAAAGTCCAGCACCTTGAACTTGGGAGGGGTGATGATACTGGGTACTAGGAACAACTCTTCTAGGTTAGCAAAGGCATAATCTTTACCTCCTTCAATGGCCCTGAGCCTTTCCTCTAGATGATCCAACTTTCCCATTCCTGCCATAGTCATGAGGGTTTTAAACCGCTGTGGAACATGAGGGTTATGGTTGGGGGTGATACTGAGGGCCTTCCGAAGTGTTTTCAAGGGGTATACCACCAATTGCTTGCCCTTCAGTGGCATATTCGAGCCAGGGCTCGAAGTCGGCTAGATTGTGATGGGGAATTTCATGTGTCTCCCCCACGATTTAAGAGACATGTGCATGATCAGTTTGGGGTTGCTGGCTCTCAATGGGTATAGGAGTGGAGTTATTGACATTCTTATTGGGAGTGTACGCCACATTGGGTGGCGTATAGTTGAGAGGCAAGCCATATGGAGGGAAGGCGTGCTCGTTTTGAATTTGCACATCATGGGGGCCGCCCGTATTTCCCAAATCTTTGCCTACCATATCTGGGGTTGGATGATTCATTTGGTTGATGCCGGCTGGGGATGTCGAGTTCACTTTAGCAACAACGCTGGTAGCGGCAATTGCAACCGCATTGGCTTCCATTATCTTCTTCACGCTCATCATGGCCTCCATCATTGTGGCCATTTTCTCTTTAATGGCCTCCATGTCGGCCTTCATCTTCTCTTGTATCTCCTCTACTTCACCCATTACTCTAGCTCTAGCACAAGTTCGGTGAGGGCACCGTAAAGCATGTTCTTTTCTTTTTTATAACAATGATTAAGTTCGTTTTTCTTTTTTTCAAGGAAAGAATGTAATGAACAATGCGACCAATGAAAAGCATGGATGTATGTGGATGATGCAAGTTGAAGTATTGCAAATTTTTATGCAGGACATGGGATTGAATCAATTTAGATTTTTCAACATGGTTCATGACATCTTGGTCAAGGTGAAACTGGAAGTAACAAGGACATCAACAGTCCTAAACGTGTTTGGCAGTAGACGAAACAGTGATGTAACTCGATTCATCTTTTGCCCCAATTTTTGCAAGAGGGTACTTCCATACTTCAACTTGACTTGATGAACTTTTTTCGAAAAAGCATGAGCTTAGTTCAACCCTATAATCCAAGGAATGGAAATTTTGATCGCCAATACTTCAACAACATTTCATAGGGATGAAAGACTCGGGAATACGCATACTATGCATGGAGAATGTAATTATCAAATTGAGATGCCCGAAGAAACACCATTTCCTAGTTAACCATGCATTAGGTACCATGTTCAATTATTTTGTTTTGTTGTTGTGTGTTTTTTTTTTTTTTTTAGAAATGGGTTTATGATCCCAACATGGTTGGCTCATGGTGCCTAACACATGCAACTAAGAATGTAGTGTGAAGTTTCACGCTTCCCTTTTTTTGTTTTTGTTTTGTAGAGGAAAACGCAAGGATGAGCAAACATGAAAACAAATGATTTGCAATTTTGCAGATCAAAAAGTTTGTTGAACGCATATGCATGATGATGCCATGACTCATGCAAAATGTGAGGTTGGAATATGATAACGGACAAATGCAGGAACGATATGTTCATTATGATGTTATGAAGAGATGCTTATGCGATGCATGATAAAATGCGGGAGTGATTTGATTCGCACTGATCTTTGGAGTAAAAATGCGGGATAAACTCATTTTATTCAGAAAGTTTATAACTAGTCAAGATCTGAGCGACAATACAAACTTCCTAGCGGTTTCTAATCATATGGTCCCTTAAGTCTATCATATGCTGACAATAGCTGAGAAGTTCGTGGATCTCCACGGGGGCGGAGTAGGTGTCCGCCATTGCTTTGGCCTTGGCTAGCAATCGGGCAAGTTCTTGACTCCTGTTCAAAGTAAGAGCAAATCGGTCCGTCCACATTGTTGCCTCTTGGTGCAATGAATCAATTACCCTTTCCCTTGCTTCCCTTTCTGCTGATATCTTGGCGTACTCATCCTCTAGCCTTTGCTTGTGAGTCGCCGCTAGATTTAGCTTCTCTTTGCACTCATCGATGATGGCCCACATATTCCCTTCAGTCTCGCTTAACTGTTGGGACAAATTTCTTTTCGACCTAAGGCAAGCCTTTAGCTCGTCCTTCAAGATCATGCCTTTGACCCGTGATGATTCCTTTCACCTCTTCGGAACTTGAGCTCACTATTGCTGCCCTATAAAGCCCCTCAAAACTTTGCTTTGGTCGTGTTCTTCCTTTCGGGCCTTCTTGGTTTCTCGTTCCAAGGCTTCAGCTGTGGCCATATTGACGTCCCTTAGTTCATCATACTCTTTTCAGACTTTGATGGCTATGGACTTGAACTTCTCTTCGACTACTCGGGCTCTTTCAAGCTCTGCCTTTAGGGCTTGTACCTCATCACTTTCTTCCGAAGCTTTAACCTCATCGTCTCTCACAGTCTTTAGATTTGGGAGCCAATCCAATCCTTGTGTTCGGACTCTCAGCCACTTATGATATCCGCCGATGATCCCATTACTGCTTCCCCTAAGCTCTCTGTCCTTTCTTCACGCCGCATCTCATGCCTTGCGAACTCCTTGGAGTATCCCCGCGTTGTGGTCACTGAAACCCCGTGTGATGAAAGGCGTGATGCTTTCGCCTAATGGCACTCCTCTCATGGGGTAGCCAAGCTGTCTTATGGCGAGGACGGGATTATAATTAATACAACCCCTTGTTCCATCAAGGGAACATTTGGACATCCTTCGCATGAAGATAGAATCCCGATTCTTCCTTCCTTCTAGCGAGGGAACGAATTAACAGATGCCCCTCCATGCTAGCCAAGAGTTGGTCCCAATTCGCCTTTCTTTTTTCGGCGCACAAGCGGTGACCTTGTAGCGGATAGACGGGCCTACCTTCTTGGAGAAAAAAGGTGTGAAACCAGCCACACATAGAGAGCCAGTGCACAACAAACAATTCTTGCGCTGCTCTTTTCACATCCCCGGTCGAACGTGTCATACATGGCCAAAATGGCGACGACCGGGCTTTCCTTGCCATGATGAAAAGCGAGGAAAACGTCAATCGCTGCTAGGTCCACTAACCCTTCCATATTTGGAAAGAGGAAAACTCCAAAGATCAAAAGCGCCAAGGTGTCAATAAAAGAAGCCCATTCGCCTTGATTTGCCAAGGCCTTTGCCCTTTCCTCCAAACACTTCCTTGGTACTCCGACTACCCCATTTCTGTTTTGCTTTACACGGTCCAACTCTTGTGCTGAGATTTTCACTACCTTGGCAACTCTTGTCGTGGAGGGATAGAACCGAGAGAAAAGATATGGCTTCCTTCCTCCCAGTGGGCATCCCAGGATTTCTTCAAACTCTTTCACAGTCAGCACTAGCTGGAAGTCCTCAAATGTGAAGCACCTTAGGGGCTGGTCATAATACTGGGAAAGGGATGAAATTGGTTCCATGGAGACTTCTACCCAAGCTAGGTCCCAAATCTTACCATAGGCTTTGCGAAAGGCTTGCCGTTGAAGTTGACCCATTAATTGCCCCAACTCTCGTAAACTAGTGACCTCTAAGCTCTTGATTTTGACTTGATAGAACCTCTTTTTAAGCGAAGGCTTTTGACTTGATCCCATGTTTTACTAAAGTGAAATAAAATCTAGTGCGAATCAAAACTCCGACATCTATCATGGGTGGAATGGATGAATGCATGAAGAAATGCATATGACACAGATGCAATCTAGGAATTTGGGGGGGGGTCCGAGGAATTTGTCCCCTTCTTAGATACAACGTCTAGGGGTAGCAAAGTGCCCCAACGTAGTTTTTAAGAAGGCGACACGGACCCTCCGTTGGTTTGTTTACAGAAGGGATCAAGACAGAACCCATATGCGATGCCTATGCAAAAGACACAATGCGGGAATGTACATAGTATGACAATATTCACTGAACATAAGAAAAAGGGTATATGATACTTATGCATGGCAGTTGTGAAAAATGGCACGCAGCGTATTCGCTCCGTGCCCCCCTATTTAAGGGACCTATAAGGGAGAGAACTAACTAGGCATTTAGTGATAACCCCCCAAGGTAGTCATATCTCTCTTGATGGTTTCTAGAGGTATTATCCTCTTCGAAGAACATATTGCAGCAGTAGGGACTACTAGCAACAATAAGTTTTCAAAGAGAAAAGCTCTAGATGAGGGTTCACTGTAATCAAGCAAGTCGGAGACCTAGCATGATCACAGATTCACCTCCATTCCTTATGTTCCCATGATCCCGGGTATAGGGCCCTTTTTCACTCACAATGTGTGCAATTAGTGTTGTTTGTGTGCATCAAATGAATAAATATTTACTTCATGCATACATTTTAAAACGCACTAAAAGCAACAAAGAGTTTATATACACAAGAACATAATGAAGGGAAACCAACAAAGGGATAAGTCATGGTAAAACGTTGCACAAGATTAAATGGCCTAACTCTCTAAGAACATTCCCCAGTGGAGTCGCCAACTGTCGCAACCTACCCTTCGGCGGGAGGGCGACGCGTGACTCGCGGGATGCGTGCGCCACGAAAGGAATACGCGCGGAGTCGCCACCAACGTTTATTTGAGGAAAACGTCGGAAAAACCGGAAAAGACGCGATCTATGAACTTTTAAGTGAAAGGTTCGGGAGTTGTATTTACGCACGGGGAAGGTATTAGCACCCCATACGTCCGTCCCAAGGGACGGCAGCCTTTAATCGAATGTGCAAACATGACTTTGATTTTTTATGTTCCCTTTTTATGTCTCTATATCCTTTATACCCTTTTTATATTTTTCTCTTTTTGTGGTCGACAAGGGTGTTTCCCTTTGCTCCTACGTATTCCTCAATTTGCGATGAGGAAATCAGACCTACGTAGTTCTTTCTTAAGCATGAGATATCGGAGTTTTGATTTGCACCAGCTTTGATATCGGAGTTTTGATTTGCACCAGCTTTTATCTCACTTTAGTAAGCATGGGAACAAATCAAACCGGCAAGAGGTTCTACCAAGTCAAGGTCAAAAGCCCAGATACCACCAGCATCAAGGAATTAGGGCGGTTGATGGAACCCCTCCAAATGCAAGCCTTCCGCAAGACTTACGGAAAGATCTTAGAGTTGACCATAGCAGAGGTGTCCATAGAAGCCATTGCATCACTTACCCAATACTACGACCAGCCTTTGAGATGCTTCACATTCGGGGACTTCCAATTAGTACCAACCATTGAAGAATTTGAGGAAATTCTAGGATGTCCTCTCGGGGGAAGAAAACCATATCTTTCCTCCGGGTGTCTCCCCTCTTTGAGCAGAATTGCAACTGTGGTCAAGGATTCAGCCAGAGGTTTGGACCGCATAAAACAGACTCGGAACGGCATAGCGGGCCTGCCACAGAAGTACCTAGAAGACAAGGCGAGGGGTATGGCCAATCAAGGAGACTGGGTCCCGTTTATGGATGTGTTAGCTTTGCTAATTTTTGGGGTCGTCCTCTTTCCAAACGTGGATGGTTTGATAGACCTAGCAGCAATCGACGCTTTCCTTGCCTACCACCATAGCAAGGAAAGTCCGGTGGTAGCTGTCTTGGCAGATCTATTTGACACATTTGACCGAAGGTGCGAGAAGAGTAGCGCACGGATCATCTGTTGCTTACCCACCCTCTGTGTTTGGTTGGTTTCACACTTGTTCCAACAAGACACAAGACATCCATGTCCGCTCCTGAGCCATCGCTCGTGTACTGAAAAGAGGAGAATGGATTGGGACCAGCTCTTGGCCGGGATAGGAGGTAGAACAATCAGTTGGTTCCCCCGATGGAAGGAAGGAAAAGAAGGAGTCCTTTTCTCATGTGGAAGGTACCCAAACATTCCGCTGGTAGGAACGAGGGGTTGTATTAATTACAATCCCACGCTCGCTATAAGACAACTAGGGTACCCCATGAGGGGAGCACCGACGGAAGAAAGCATGTCTCCTTTCCTTGTGAGGGATCTCGGCGCACAAAATTCCAAGACTATACAAAGAATCCATAAGGCATGGGAAACCCCGTTAAGGAAAGATCAAGAGCTTAGAGGCATTCATAATGGCATCATTGGTGGGTACCACGAATGGCTGAAAGTTCGCATACGAGGTTTAGATTGGCTCGCCAAGTTAAAAGTCGTCAGCGAAGAGAATTTTGAAGCACCGGAAGAGGACGAAGAAGTCCAAGCTCTCAAAAGCGAGTTAGGAAAGGCAAAACTCGCCAAGGAGAAGTTCAAGTTGGCTGCTACACACGTTCGGAAGGAGTGCGCCGGGTTACGGGAAGAGAATGCAATTACCGCAAGAGCCCTTGAACAAGAGACCAAGAGGGCTCGCAAGGAAGAGTATGGCCGGAACAAATTTCGCGGAGCTCTATGGGGTAGCAATAATGAACTCAAGTTGCAAAGGGAAGAAAGGGACCAGTCGCGAGCACATAGCATGGTCCTGAAAGAGGAGTTGATTGCTTGTTCAAGGTCCAAAAGAAGCTTGTCTCAGCGTCTATGCGAGACAGAGACCAACATGTTAGCTATCATCGCCAAGTACCAAGAAGAGTTGGGTCTAGCCACGGCCCACGAGCATAGAATCGCGGATGAGTATGCCCAAGTATATGCGGAAAAAGAGGCTAGAGGAAGGGTGATCGACTCTTTACACCAAGAGGCAACCATGTGGATGGATCGGTTTGCTCTTACCTTGAACGGGAGTCAAGAACTTCCCCGATTGTTAGCCAAGGCCAAGGCGATGGCAGACACTTACTCCGCCCCCAAAGAGATTCATGGGCTTCTCGGCTATTGTCAGCATATGATAGACTTAATGGCCCACATAATTAGAAATCGTTAGGAAACTTGTATGGTCTCTCAGACCTTGACTAGATATGATTTCTTTTTTTGAAATAAAATGAGTTGGTCCCAGGTTTCTACTCCAAAAAGCTTGTGCAAATCAAATCACTCCTACATCTCATCTCTAGCATGCATTTTCTTTCTTTACCCACTCCTCACGTTTGGTTTTTTAGGGAAAAACACCATAACTAAACGCGCCGCAAGGGATCCCTATCGCACCAGATCCAAATCTAGAACGATGGGTGATCAAGAGGAGACACAGGAACAGATGAAAGCCGACATGTCGGCTCTGAAAGAACAAATGGCCTCCATGATGGAGGCCATGTTAGGTATGAAGCAGCTCATGGAGAAGAGCGCGGCCACTGCCGCCGCTGTCAGTTCGGCTGCCGAAGCAGACCCGACTCTCTTGGCAACTACGCACCAACCTCCCTCAAACATAGTAGGACGGGGAAGGGACACGCTGGGGCACGATGGCAGCCCTCACCTGGGATACAACCGAGCGGCTTACCCTTATGGATTGCCGCCCAACTATTCACCACCCATCTTGCAAGAAGATGCGGGCCACATTGCTTCTACCGTCCATGAAAAAGAGCCTCCTCAGCAGCCCGACGAAGTCCATAAAGACCCTCAAGATTATGCTCGGAGGGATGTCGAGTTTTATCCCCCGATCCCCGAAGGGCCGGCACCAGGCACGTTGCCTCAACCCAACATCGCAGCATCGCCAATAGTTTTGTCCATGGAAGGGCCGCCCCCGGCAACTGAAGAAAGGAGGAAGCTCGATCTCCTTGAGGAAAGATTGAGGGCTGTGGAAGGATTTGGGGACTATCCGTTTGCAGACATGACGGATCTTTGCTTAGTACCCGATGTTGTTATTCCCCCGAAGTTCAAAGTGCCGGACTTCGACAAGTATAAAGGGACGACTTGTCCCAAAAACCATCTCAAAATGTACTGCCGTAAGATGGGCGCTCATTCTAAAGATGAAAAGCTGTTGATACACTTCTTTCAGGATAGCTTGGCCGGAGCTGCGGTAGTGTGGTACACTAATTTGGAAGCTTCCCGTATCCGTACATGGAAGGATCTGATTACCGCCTTCCTAAGGCAGTACCAGTACAATTCTGATATGGCTCCTGACCGTACTCAACTGCAGAATATGTTTAAGAAAGAGGGTGAAACCTTTAAAGAATATGCGCAGCGATGGAGGGATTTGGCGGCACAAGTAGCTCCTCCCATGGTTGAGAGAGAGATGATCACCATGATGGTAGACACTCTGCCAGTGTTCTACTATGAGAAGCTAGTGGGTTACATGCCGTCCAGCTTTGCGGATCTGGTGTTTGCCGGGGAAAGAATCGAGGTTGGATTGAAGAGAGGAAAGTTTGATTACGTTTCCTCCACAAACGTGAACGCCAAAAGAATCGGGGCAACAGGGGTAAAAAGGAAGGAAGGAGATGCCCATGCCGTCTCTTCAACACCCGCGTGGGTCAAACCCCAGCAAACACCTCATGGTACCCATCAGTACGCGCAACACCACCCAAGCTTCTCGGCTCATGCGGGGAACGCCTCTAGTTCAACACCCGTGCAGCCTAAGGCACCCACCCAGAGGGAAGCTCCCCAAGTTCCAACTCCGAACGCGACTCGACCGGCCGGTAATTCCAACACGACAAGGAACTTCCCTCCGAGGCCGTTGCCGGAATTCACCCCGCTCCCAATGACGTACGAAGATCTTCTACCATCCCTCATCGCCAATCATTTGGCCGTGGTAACTCCCGGAAGGGTCCTCGAACCCCCTTTCCCGAAGTGGTATGACCCTAATGCAACTTGCAAGTACCATGGGGGTGTCCCGGGGCATTCCGTCGAAAAATGCTTGGCCCTCAAGTACAAGGTCCAACATTTAATGGATGCTGGATGGCTGACTTTCCAAGAGGATCGGCCCAATGTGAGAACCAACCCGCTCGCCAATCATGGAGGGGGAGCAGTTAATGCAGTTGAATCCGATAGGCCGCACAGGTCTAAACCTTTAAGGGATGTGGCAACCCCTAGGAGGTTTATCTTTGAGGCCCTACAAAAGGGAGGTGTGATTCCCCATAGTGGGTGTAAGGAGGATTCCTGTCTGCTACATTCCGGCGAGATGCATGACATGGAGACGTGTTTGGAAGTAGAGGAATTGTTACAGCGGATGATAGATCAAGGTCGACTGGAAGTCGGCATTGAAGGAAAAGAAGAGCAGCACATATGCATGCAATCTACGGAGGGGAGCGGTGTTGCGAAGCCCAAACCCTTGGTGATATACTTCACTAAAAGTGCAGTCTCGCAAAAGCCCGGGCAGCCCTTAATGGCCAAACCTGTTCCTTTCCCGTATCAAAATAGTCACGCGGTCCCGTGGAGATATACGCCTCTGGGGAAGAAGGAAGAAGAAGTTACTGACGTCAGCTCGCTGTCGGCCAAAATAACAAATATCACGGGACTGAGTGGTGTGACCCGTAGTGGTCGTGTGTTCGCGCCTCCGGACCTACCGGTCCAACCCGCCGACGTCAAGGGAAAAGGAAAAGTGGTGGAGGAACAAGATGGCGAAGCACCCCACGCTTCGAATAAAGATATTCTAGCAAAGGGGCCCCCGGAGAAAAAGGATGGTAGAAAGGAGGTATCGCTAGAGGAAGCCAGCGAGTTCCTTCGGATAATTCAGCAAAGCGAATTCAAGGTTATCGAACAGCTCAACAAAACCCCGGCTAGGGTCTCGCTGTTGGAGTTACTTATGAGCTCCGAGCCTCATCGGGCTCTGCTAGTAAAAGTGCTGAACGAGGCTCACGTGGCCCAAGATATTTCGGTAGAAGGTTTCGGAGGGCTGGTCAACAATATCACTGCCAACAACTATCTTGCCTTCGCCGAAGAAGAAATCCCCGCCGAGGGGAGAGGGCATAATAAGGCTTTACACGTATCGGTCAAGTGTATGGACCATATCGTAGCCAAGGTACTCATCGATAATGGTTCTAGTTTAAACGTGATGCCTAAGAGCACTTTGGACAAGTTACCATTCAATGCTTCCCACTTAAAACCAAGTTCAATGGTGGTTCGGGCCTTCGACGGCACTCGCCGAGAGGTTAGGGGAGAGATCGATCTCCCAGTACAAATAGGCCCTCACACCTGTCAAGTCACCTTCCAAATAATGGATATTAACCCCCCCTACAGCTGCCTGTTGGGGCGCCCGTGGATCCACTCAGTGGGAGTTGTGCCTTCTACACTCCACCAAAAGCTGAAATTCGTAGTGGAGGGGCACTTGGTCATCGTGTCAGGTGAGGAAGATATCTTGGTAAGCTGCCCATCCTCCATGCCTTACGTGGAAGCCGCGGAAGAATCGTTAGAAACCGCTTTCCAGTCTTTTGAGGTGGTCAGCATTTCCTCCGTGGACTCCCTCTTTGGGCAACCTTGTCTGTCCGATGCGGCGGTAATGATGGCCCGAGTTATGTTGGGGAACGGTTATGAACCCGGGATGGGTTTAGGCAAAGACAATGGCGGCATAACTAGCCTGATAAAAACCCAAGGAAATCGTGGGAAGTATGGTTTAGGCTATAAGCCCACTCAGGCAGACATGAAAAGAAGCATTGCGGGAAGGAAGAACAATGGTCAAAGTTCGCGTTGGAGACAAGAAGGTGAAGGAAGCCCGCCCTGCCACATAAGTAGAAGCTTTATAAGTGCGGGTTCGGGAGACAAAGGTCAAGTGTTCGCGATATGCGAAGATGATGTTCCGAGTACTTTGGATTTGGTACGACCATGCTCTCCTGATTTCCAGCTGGGAAATTGGCGAGTGGAGGAACGCCCCGGCATTTACGCCACAAGCATAATGTAAACCTTTACGGTTTAGTTGGGCCTAGGCTTTAGAGTTTTCATTTTGTTAAAGGCTTTGTGTCTTTTGTTTTTGAATTTATAATACAAGGATCTTTCTTCATCTGTTCCTGGTCTCTACCCATTCTCATTCATTTGCATGTTTACTTCTTTTTCTGAAACGACAGATCCGATGACGAGTCCCCCGAAGGTACTAATACCTGGGACCCGTCTATCAACTTCGAGCAAGAACTGAATCAAACGGAAGATGAAGGAGATGAGGATGTGGGACTTCCTTCGGAACTAGAAAGAATGGTCGCCCATGAGGACCAAGAAATGGGGCCTCATCAAGAAGAAACAGAGCTAGTAGACTTAGGAATTGGCAGTGGAAAGAGGGAAGTAAAGATAGGTACAGGCATTACCGCACCTATCCGTGAAGAATTAATAATCCTGCTAAAAGACTACCAAGACATCTTTGCTTGGTCATACCAAGATATGCCCGGTTTGAGTTCTGACATTGTGCAGCACCGATTACCCCTAAATCCCGGGTGTTCCCCGGTAAAACAGAAATTGAGGAGGATGAAGCCCGAAACATCCTTGAAGATAAAAGAAGAAGTGAAGAAGCAATTTGACGCTGGATTTCTGGCCGTCGCTCGGTATCCAGAATGGGTTGCCAACATCGTACCAGTTCCTAAAAAAGATGGGAAAGTACAAATGTGTGTAGATTACCGGGACCTGAATCGGGCCAGTCCCAAGGACAATTTTCCGTTACCACACATCGATATCCTCGTAGATAACACGGCCAATTTCGCTTTATTTTCATTCATGGACGGTTTCTCTGGTTACAATCAGATAAGGATGGCGCCCGAGGATATGGAAAAGACCACTTTCGTCACCCTGTGGGGAACGTTCTGTTACAAGGTGATGTCCTTTGGACTCAAGAATGCCGGGGCAACTTATCAACGGGCCATGGTAGCTTTGTTCCATGATATGATGCATCAAGAGATCGAGGTCTATGTGGACGACATAATTGCTAAATCCAAATCGGAGGAAGAACACCTTGTCAACCTGCGGAAATTGTTCGAAAGGCTTAAGAAATATCAATTAAGGTTGAACCCCGCTAAGTGTACCTTTGCGGTCAAATCAGGGAAATTGCTTGGTTTCATTGTAAGCCAGAAAGGGATAGAGGTAGACCCCGAAAAAGTGAAGGCTATCCTTGAGATGCCAGAACCCCGTACAGAGAGGCAAGTCCGAGGTTTCCTGGGGCGCTTGAATTATATTGCCAGATTCATATCGCAGCTCACCGCCATTTGTGAACCGTTGTTTAAACTCTTGCGCAAAAACCAAACTGATCGGTGGAATGAGGATTGCCAAGAGGCTTTTGGAAGGATCAAAAAGTGCCTAATGAATCCTCCCGTGCTTATGCCACCAGTACCTGGAAGGCCTCTCATTTTGTACATGACAATCTTGGACGAGTCAATGGGGTGTATGCTGGGGCAACATGACGACTCCGGGAAGAAAGAGCGCGCTGTTTACTACTTAAGCAAGAAGTTCACGACCTGTGAGATGAATTACTCCTTGCTCGAAAGAACGTGTTGTGCTTTAGTATGGGCATCCCATCGCCTAAGGCAGTACATGCTGAGTCATACTACCTGGTTGATATCCAAAATGGACCCGGTTAAGTACATCTTTGAAAAGCCAGCTCTCACAGGACGAATCGCCCGGTGGCAAGTCTTGCTATCTGAGTTTGATATAGTCTACGTCACCCAAAAGGCGATAAAAGGAAGCGCTTTGGCAGATTATTTGGCTCAACAGCCTCTTAACGACTACCAGCCCATGCATCCGGAATTCCCGGATGAGGACATCATGGCCTTGTTCGAGGAAAAGTTGGACGAAGATCGGGACAAATGGACTGTATGGTTTGACGGAGCGTCAAACATTCTAGGTCATGGCGTTGGAGCAGTGTTGATCTCTCCGGACAATCAATGTGTACCTTTCACAGCCAGGCTAGGATTCGACTGCACCAACAACATGGCCGAATATGAAGCATGTGCCCTAGCCGTCCAGGCAGCAATTGACTCCGATGTCAAACTACTCAAGGTGTACGGCGACTCAGCGTTGGTAATCCATCAGCTGAGAGGGGAATGGGAAACTAGAGATCCCAAGCTGATACCCTACAAAGCCTACATCAAGGAATTGGCTAAGACTTTCGATGAGATCTCCTTCCATCATGTTCCCCGCGAGGAAAATCAAATGGCGGATGCACTTGCTACGTTGGCATCTATGTTCCAGCTAACACCGCACGGGGACCTACCCTACATTGAATTTCAGTGTCGTGGCAAACCCGCACATTGTTGCCAAGTGGAAGAGGAACGGGACGGAAAGCCTTGGTATTATGACATCAAGCGATATGTCGAAAGCAAAGAATACCCGCCAGAGATTGCCGACAACGATAAAAGGACATTGAGGAGGTTGGCAGCCAGTTTCTTCATGAGCGGAGGCACACTGTATAAGAGAAATCACGACATGACACTCCTGCGATGTGTGGATGCCAAGGAGGCAAATCACATGATCGAGGAAGTCCATGAGGGCTCGTTTGGAACGCACGCCAACGGGCATGCTATGGCCAGGAAGATCTTAAGAGCAGGTTATTACTGGCTTACCATGGAAAGTGATTGTTGTGTCCATGTGAGGAAGTGCCACAAATGTCAAGCATTCGCGGATAATGTCAATGCCCCACCGCATCCCCTGAATGTCATGTCCGCCCCTTGGCCTTTCTCCATGTGGGGAATAGATGTCATCGGGGCCATTGAGCCCAAGGCCTCGAATGGTCATCGCTTCATCCTCGTAGCAATAGATTATTTCACCAAGTGGGTCGAGGCGGCTTCATATACCAATGTCACGAGGAATGTGGTGGTCAGGTTCATTAAGAAGGAGATCATCTGCCGATATGGTTTGCCAAGAAAGATTATCACGGACAACGGCACCAACCTGAATAACAAGATGATGGGGGAAATGTGCGAGGAGTTTAAAATCCAGCATCACAATTCCACACCCTACCGGCCAAAGATGAATGGAGCCGTGGAAGCAGCCAATAAGAATATCAAAAAGATTATCCAAAAGATGACCGTGTCATACAAGGATTGGCACGAGATGCTCCCATTCGCGTTACACGGTTACCGGACTTCGGTGCGAACGTCAACTGGGGCAACGCCGTTCTCATTGGTATATGGGATGGAGGCGGTGTTACCATTTGAGGTAGAAGTCCCGTCATTAAGGATCTTGGCAGAATCCGGATTAAAGGAATCAGAGTGGGCTCAAACACGCTACGATCAGCTCAACCTCATTGAGGGTAAGCGCTTAACGGCCATGAGTCACGGGCGCTTGTACCAGCAAAGAATGAAGAGCGCGTTCGACAAGAAAGTACGCTTACGCAAGTTCCATGAGGGAGACCTTGTGCTAAAGAAAATGTCCCACGCTGTCAAGGATCACCGAGGGAAATGGGCCCCGAACTACGAAGGGCCTTTTGTTGTGAAGAGGGCTTTCTCCGGAGGGGCCCTGGTGCTTACCAACATGGATGGCGAAGAGTTACCTTCACCCGTGAATTCTGATGTCGTCAAACAATATTATGCTTAGAAGCTGGGGCAATTAAGGATGTCGCTGCATGTTCTCTATCTTTATGCGTTTTCTAGATTTCCCCCCAGGGATTTCCGGTCCGTTGTATCCCTTGTTACGATCTTTCAAAGAAATGAACATGGATTTGAGGCTTTTAGTCCTCACGTTAGTTTCACACCTTGCGTTAATTTGTGATCGCCTGAGCCCTACCGCTCAGTTCATGGGATCCCCCAAGCGCTTAATTAGAATTGAACCTGAACCAACTTTCCCTAAATTTTCTGCGTTTGAAGACATTCATGCATACGCATACGCATACGCATGTATATTGTTGTGGTGAAACAGGGGCAGGATCACCTTGGGCTACCTTTTGGAGTGAAGACGAAACATGAACGGCAGAAACCGGTCAAGGTAGGGTAATGATGCGGCCAAGATTGGCCATACCTGGTTGTTTATTACTTGCAGGTACTTAAGGATGAACGCAAGCGGGGATGGGGTCACGACCGACCGATCGTTACCCTTCTCTGTGCGAAACAAGCAGGGAATGTCGCTGCAAGGCAGCCCCGTATCCTTTGTATTTTGCAGCTTTCTTTTACTATTTGTTTGTTTTAAAAAAGGAAAAGAGTAATAATAAAATAAGTAATCAACGCCTAATTCTAACCTAAGTAAGTTCAAGTTAGGCAAAATGCTAATCCATGAGAAGGGAGGGGACATGGTTAATGTTCCCCTCAAAAAAAAAAAAAAAAAAAAAAAAGTGTAGGTTAGCTCGCCTGGGCGAGCTGGGCTCGCCTGGGCGAGCCACCCCTGCACCAAATTATAAGAATGACGAAAAGGGGGGGCGTTTTTACATTCAAAAACTTCTTTTCCCCCTTTCAAAAGCCATACCCACGGGATTGACGAGTTTGCAGCCCTAGGGTCATCCTTTTTCGCATTTTTTGATTCTGTTTTGCGCTTTTGTTCATCACCAACAAGTAAGTGTTCCATCCCTAAGCTTTCTAGCTTTTCATTGGTGTATTTTGATCTCCTTTTGGTGCTCTAAATTGTGGGAGTGTGCTCAAATATATGGGGCAATTTTGGTTTGTTTTCTTGCTTGATTAGGTTGAATTAGGGGTTGGCATGGGATGGCTCTAGGCCTATAATGCATTTTGAAACAATGGGACATGCCACATTGTCCCCGTTCCCTTGCTATTGACGCCTAAACGCGCGCCCACCAAGTGTTCGGTGAAATGCCTCAATGGCATTAGCGCGTGACTTTTGTAAGGAAACAACCCATGGGGCATTTTGGTTTGTACATAGTTTCTATTTTTGGAACATGTATTCATTCCCGAAAAAGGCTAGAGTAATTGCCCCACATATATCCTAGGCCTAGAAACTAAAATTTTATGCAAAAAGAATACAAAAGGAGGTGCATATTGGGTAAAGTTACCCTTTTTTGGCCAGCAATCGGCTATGGGCCACGCTACAATATTTTCCCTACGCCTAGATGTTTAGGAATTGGGCTCGTCATGAATATGTAGGTTTAGAGTAGGTAGCAAGATACCTTTGGCAATTTGCACTTTGGGTATGAATAGCAAAATACTTGAATGTATGTATATATAATTTTTGGTAGTCAAAACGTCTCACAAAAAAATATATATAAATATGTTGCATGTTATGTGAAGAAAACATATTACAAAAAATATACCTTTTAATTTGAATACAATTTTAGTCAGCAAAGGAAAATATGCTTGAATTTGCATGCGGCTTTAGGTAGCAAAAACTTGAAAAAAGAGCATGAAATGTAGCACCTTATTGTGTAGATAGTCAAGATTCATCATGAAGTTTGCGTATGTATAGGTATTAGAAATGCCAAGATGTGCACATGTGCAATTTTTGGTGACCCAAAATGCTTTGAGTATGCATGTATGTGAATTTAGCCAAGGAGATGTGTGTGATGTAAGTAACAAATACACCTTGGAGGTACGTGTAAATAATCCAGGTAACGAAGCTGCCTTGATTGTATATGGGTGCATTTTTTCGGTTAAATGTCTTGTGCAAGAGAACGTTTGTAAGGAAATAGGCGCATAAGCTTGCTCTAAGTTTACATTGATGTTTGTATTTATGGGAGGAGGTTATATGCCATTTTTGCTTTAAGAGTAATGTCCCACTAAAACTAACTTTCCAAATGTTTGCCTTCGCAGGAATGGCCCCGAGGAAGCTTGCCTCAAAGAGGTCCAGGAAGGACAAGGCGGCCGAAGGAACTAGTTCCGCCCCGGAGTACGACAGTCACCGCTTTAGGAGCGTTGTACACCAGCAGCGCTTCGAAGCCATCAAGGGATGGTCGTTTCTCCGGGAGCGACGCGTCCAGCTCAGGGACGACGAGTATACTGATTTCCAGGAGGAAATAGGGCGCCGGCGGTGGGCACCACTGGTTACTCCCATGGCCAAGTTTGATCCAGAAATAGTCCTTGAATTTTACGCCAATGCTTGGCCAACAGAGGAGGGCGTGCGTGACATGAGATCCTGGGTTAGGGGTCAGTGGATCCCCTTCGATGCCGATGCTATCAGCCAGCTCCTGGGATATCCGATGGTATTGGAAGAGGGCCAGGAATGCGAGTATGGCCAGAGGAGGAACCGGTCTGATGGGTTCGATGAGGAGGCCATCGCCCAGCTGCTATGTGTACCGGGGCAGGATTTTGCCCGGACTGCTGCAGGGAGGCGAGTGCGAATCATGCGCACCAATATGACCACCCTGACCCAGATATGGATGACGTTGCTCCTCAGCAACATCCTGCCCACCGATCATAATTCCGACCTCCCCATGCCTAAGTGCCAGCTGGTGTACGCCATCCTGACACGGATGAGCATCCATGTGGCTCAGTTGATCGCTGATGCCATATATATTTTTGCAGGTATGGCGCCCACTAGGCACCCTTTGGACCCAGATAAGTCCAACAGGGCCCTGGGATTCCCCGCACTGATCACAGGACTCTGCCAGTCGTTCGGAGTCCCCGTTGCACCTACCAAGGTGATTCGGCCGCCCATCACCCGGGCTTTTATTGAGAAGTACTGTACCCAGAGACAGGCTCAGGGTGATGCTCCACAGGCCGCAGGCGCGCCACCACCACCTCATCAGGCTGGCCAGGCTGGGGCATTTGACATAGAGCAGTATTTACGGCATTTGGTTCGCCAGCAGGCGGCCAACCACCGAGCACATGTACGGACCCATGACTGTCTGTACCAGATGAGCCTTAGCATGCAGAGCCAGGGCTTCGGTTCTTTTTCATGCCCTACTCCAGACCAGTTCAGGGCAGAGGTAGCATGGCCCGGAGATTGGCCCGAGGCCCAAGTAGGAGAGGCACCCCCAGAAGCTCCCGGCGATGGAGAAGAAGCCCACGAGGATGAGGAGATGGCCGATTTGCTTGACTTCTTGGGAGGGAGTGGAGACACGTGACTGGGAGATCCCCAGATTCATGTTTTCTTTCATATTTCTTTTGTCATTTTTATTCTATGTTATTATTTTGACTTGAGAGACTAATGTTTGTTTTTGTTGTTTCGATTGTCATTTGTACAGCGCATACATTTTTGTTTAGATTGGTGCGTTAGTATTTATATATCATTACTATCGATGATGTTTGAAATTCTGGAACCGTGTAGAGTTCTTCGTTTAGGAACATCGTCCAAAAGTATATATGTAAAATAAACAAAAAAAAAATCATGATAAAAATAAAAATAAAAAAAGAAAAGAAAATGAAATGGAAAAGAGAACAAAAGGGAAAGAAGAGGGCAAGTAAAGAAAAAGAGAGCAAATAAGAAAAAAGAAGAAGGCAAGTAAGGAAAAAGGTGGAAAAAGAGAAAATAAGTTGTCTAGCTAAAAAACGACATGCTTTTGAAAAGAGACGATTTCCAACTTTTCTTTGAAAAAATTCATTGATTATAACCAATTTTTGGAAAATGTGTCTACACCTGAAGGGTGAATGCTGTGAAATTTCCCCGGACGCCCGAAATGGACTCGGATGAATGTACAAATTGATAAAAGAACATATTTTGGAAACATTGGGTTGATTAAAATAGAGGAAATGAATCCTGAGCCCTAGCATCACATGACCATAAAAATTTGACACTTGAGTGTCCGCATAGGTGCATGCATGACCAGTTTTGCATAAAGTTTCCAAATCATCATTTTTGCATTTTGTGTCATGGAAATAATGTGAGGCATCTCTTTTATCCCTAAGCCAAACCAAACCCCGACATGTATCATGTCTAGCCATTCTACAAACCTTGAGCCAAAATCCTAACTCACCATAATCCTTATCCTCGGAAACAAAAAGGAAGAGAAGGAAAATTTCCAATCAAAGAGAAAGCAAAAAAAGAAAAGAAAGGAAATTCCCAATCAAAGAGTGGGAGAAAGCAAAAAGAAAAGAAAGAAAATTCCCAACCAAAGAATGGGAGAAAGAAAAAAAGAGAAGAAAAGAAGGAAAGAAAGCTCCTGATCAAGGATCGAAAGAAAACAGAAGAAATGTGCAGAGAGGTCTTTGGACCGGACAATATCTAAACAAAACAGAATTGTCACCAAATGAACAAAAAAGGAAGGAAAGGAAACCACGACCTAAAATGGTCTTCTCCCTTTAATTACCAACCAAAATCCCGTGCGCTAGCGACCTTTTTTTTTCTCGCCCCGCACTAAACAAAAAAAACAGAAAAAGAAAAAGCCAGGAAAATCAAAAGCCAAAAACACACAAAAGCCGAAAGAAGAAACCACCAAAAGAACCCATTCCCAAGGGAAGCCCTATTGATCCATGATCACGCATGTAATTTTTGATTTGATAGGAAATAATTTGCAAAGTCAAGTCATGACATATCTATGGTTCGGAATTAGGATAAAACACTTACCTGTGCGAGATTGATACACTTTGAGTGGATTTCTTCTATTTTTGTCGAACCCAGTGTTTCCTCTAAATGGTCATTTAGAAACGAAATGCTAACATCCAAAATCTCATTTATGGTTATGGGAGATTTCATCAGCAGACTCTCCTTCCCCGGTAGACGCATTGTTTTTCACTCAAAAAAGCATATGCTGCTCTAAATCAGTTGGAATATTTGTCTCTTTGCTAAAGCATGTTTGCATTTTAGTGGAGAAAACACCGAGACTTT
>NC_041014.1:7487009-7543547 GCF_004193775.1 Glycine soja | reverse complement strand
AAAAGTTATGGCTGTTTATATTTGTCGAGAGCATTCATGTTCAATTTCGAGGGTCTCGATATATTATGCACGTGAATCGGATATCCGAGTGAAAAGTTATAGCCATTTGAATATCTCGAGAGCTTCCCTTGTTCAATTTTTAGCGTCTCGATATATCATGGGCATCGATCATACATTCGAGTCAAAAGTTATGGCCGTTTGAATTTGCCGAGAGCTTCCGTTGTTCAATTTTGAGCATCTCGATATATCATGGGCGTTGATCATACATTTGAGTCCAAAGTTATGGCCGTTTGAATTTGCCAAGAGCTTCCGTGGTCAATTTTGAGGGTCTCGATATATGATTGACGTGAATTGGACATCCGTGTTAAAAGTTATAGGCATTTGAATATCCCGAGAGCTTCCTTTGTTCAACTTTGAGCGTCTCGATATATCATGGGCGTCGATCATACATTCGAGTCAAAACTTATGGCCGTTTGAAATCGCCGAGAGCTTCCGTGTTAAATTTCGAGGGTCCCGATATATGATGCACGTGAATCAGACATCCGAGTGAAAAGTTATAGCCATTTGAATTTCTCGAGAGCTTCAGTTGTTCAATTTTGAGCGTCACGAAATATCATTTGCATCGATCATGCGTTCGAGTAAAAAGTTATGGCCGTTTGAATTCGCCGAGAGCCTCCGTGTTAAATTTCAAGTGTCTCGATATATAATGAACGTGAATCAGACATCCGAGTGAAAAGTTATAGCCATTTGAATTTCTAAGAGCTTCTGTTGTTCAATTTTGAGCGTCTCGATATTTCATGGGCGTCGATCATACATTCGAGTCAAAAGTTATGGCCGTTTGAATTTGCCGAGAGCTTCCGTGGTCAATTTCAAGGGTCTCGATATATGATGCACGTGAATCGGGCATCCAAGTGAAAAGTTATAGCCATTTGAATTTCTTTAGAGCTTACGTTGTTCAATTTTTAGCGTATCGATATATCATGGGCGTCGATCATTCATTCGAGTCGAAAGTTATGGCCGTTTGAATTTGCCGAGAGCTTCCGTTGTTCAATTTTTAGCGTATCGATATATCATGGGCGTTGATCATACATTCGAGTCCAAAGTTATGGCCGTTTGAATTTGCCAAGAGCTTCCGTGGTCAATTTTGAGGGTCTCGATATATGATTGACGTGAATCGGACATCCGAGTTAAAAGTTATTGCCACTTGAATATCCCGAGAGCTTCCTTTGTTCAATTTTGAGCGTCTCGATATATCATGGGCGTCGATCATACATTTGAGTCAAAACTTATGGCCGTTTGAAATCACCGAGAGCTTCCGTGTTAAATTTCGAGGCTCCCGATATATGATGCACGTGAATCAGACATCCGAGAGAAAAGTTATAGCCATTTGAATTTCTTGAGAGCTTCAGTTGTTCAATTTTGAGCGTCACGATATATCATTTGCATCGATCATGCATTCGAGTCAAAAGTTATGGCCGTTTGAATTCGCCGAGAGCCTCCGTGTTAAATTTCAAGTGTCCCGATATATAATGCACGTGAATCAAACATCCGAGTGAAAAGTTATAGCCATTTGAATTTCTTAGAGCTTCCGTTGTTCAATTTTGAGCATCTCGATATATCATGGGCGTTGATCATACATTCGAGTCAAAAGTTATGGCCGTTTGAATTTGTCGAGAGCTTCCGTGGTCAATTTCAAGGGTCTCGATGTATGATGCACGTGAATCAGACATCCGAGTAAAAAGTTATAGCCATTTGAATTTCTCGAGAGCTTCCATTGTTCAATTTTGAGCGTATCAATATATCATGGGTGTCGATCATACTTTCGAGTCAAAAGTTATGGCCGTTTGAATTTGTCGAGAGAATTCGTTTTCAATCTCGAGGGTCTCGATATATTATGCATGTGAATCGGACATCCGAGTGAAAAGTTATAGCCATTTGAATTTCTCGAGAGCTTCCGTTGTTCAATTTTGAGCGTCTAGATATATAATGGGCGTCGATAATCCATTCGAGTCAAAAGTGATGGCCGTTTGAATTTCCCAAGAGCTTCCGTGGTCAATTTTGAGGGTCTCGACATATGATGCACGTGAATCGGACATCCGAGTGAAAAGTTATAGCCATTTGAATTTCTCGAGTGCTTCTGTTGTTCAATTTTGAGCGTCTCGATATATCATGGGCGTCGTTCATACATTCGAGTCAAAAGCTATGCCCGTTTGAATTTTCCGAGAGCTTCTGTGGTCAATTTCAAGGGTCTCGATATATGATGCACGTGAATCAGACATCCGAGTAAAAAGTTATAGACATTTGAATTTCTCGAGAGCTTCCATTGTTCAATTTTGAGCGTATCAATATATCATGGGTGTCGATCATACATTCGAGTCAAAAGTTATGGCCGTTTGAATTTTCCGAGAGCTTCCGTGGTCAATTTTGAGGGTCTCGATATATGATTGACGTGAATCGGACATCCGAGTTAAAAGTTATAGCCATTTGAATATCCCGAGAGCTTCCTTTGTTCAATTTTGAGCGTCTCGATATATCATGGGCGTCGATCATACATTCGAGTCAAAACTTATGGCCGTTTGAAATCGCCGAGAGCTTCCGTGTTAAATTTCGAGGGTCCCGATATATGATGCACGTGAATCAGACATCCGAGTGAAAAGTTATAGCCATCTGAATTTCTCGAGAGCTTCAGTTGTTCAATTTTGAGCGTCACGATATATCATTTGCATCGATCATGCATTCGAGTCAAAAGTTATGGCCGTTAGAATTCGCCGAGAGCCTCCGTGTTAAATTTATAGGGTCCCGATATATGATGCACGTGAATTGGACATCTGAGTGAAAAGTTATAGCCATTTGAATTTCTCGGGAGCTTCCCTTGTTCAATTTTGAGCGTCTCGATATTTCATGGGCGTCGATCATACATTCGAGTCAAAAGTTATGACCGTTTGAATTTTCCGAGAGCTTCTGTGGTCAATTTCAAGGGTCTCGAAATATGATGCACGTGAATCAGACATCCGAGTAAAAAGTTATAGCCATTTGAATTTCTCGAGAGCTTCCATTGTTCAATTTTGAGCGTATCAATATATCATGGGTGTCGATCATACATTCGAGTCAAAAGTTATGGCTGTTTGAATTTGCCAAGTGCTTTCGTGGTCAATTTTGAGGGTCTCGATATATGATTCACGTGAATCGGACATCCGAGTTAAAAGTTATAGCCATTTCAATTTCTCGAGAGTTTCAGTTGTTCAATTTTGAGGGTCCCGATATATCATGGGCGTCGATCATACATTCGAGTCAAAAGTTATGGCTTTTTATATTTGTCGAGAGCATTCATGTTCAATTTCGAGGGTCTCGATATATTATGCACGTGAATCGGACATCCGAGTGAAAAGTTATAGCCATTTGAATTTCTCGAGAGCTTCAGTTGTTCAATTTTGAGCGTCACGATATATCATTGGCATCGATCATGCATTCGAGTCAAAAGTTATGGCCGTTTGAATTCGCCGAGAGCCTCCGTGTTAAATTTCAAGTGTCTCGATATATGATGCACGTGAATCAGACATCCGAGTGAAAAGTTATAGCCATTTGAATTTCTGAGAGCTTCTGTTGTTCAATTTTGAGCGTCTCGATATTTCATGGGCGTCGATCATACATTCGAGTCAAAAGTTATGGCTGTTTGAATTTGCCGAGAGCTTTCGTGGTCAATTTCAAGGGTCTCGATATATGATGCACGTGAATCGGGCATCCAAGTGAAAAGTTATAGACATTTGAATTTCTGAGAGCTTCTGTTGTTCAATTTTTAGCGTCTCGATATTTCATGTGCGTCGATCATACATTCGAGTCAACAGTTATGGCCGTTTGAATTTGCCAAGTGCTTACGTTGTCAATTTTGCGGGTCTTGATATATGATTCACGTGAATCGGACATCCGAGTTAAAAGTTATAGCCATTTCAATTTCTCGAGAGTTTCAGTTGTTCAATTTTGAGCGTGTAGATATATAATGGGCGTCGATCATACATTCGAGTTAAAGGTTATGACCGTTTCATTTCCCCGAGGGTCCCGATATATGATGCACATGAATCGGACATCCAAGTTAAAATTTATAGCCATTTGAATGTCCCGAGAGCTTCCTTTGTTCAATTTTGAGCGTCTCGATATATCATGGGCGTCGATCATACATTCGAGTCAAAAGTTATGGCTGTTTGAATTTGCCTAGAGCTTCCGTGGTCAATTTGAGGGTCTCGATATATGATTCACGTGAATCGGACATCCGAGTTAAAAGTTATAGCCATTGGAATTTCCCGAGAGCTTCCTTTGTTCAATTTTAAGCGTGTCGTTATATCATGGGCGTCGATCATACATTCGAGTCAAAATTTATGGCCGTTTGAAATCGCCGGGAGCTTCCATGTTAAATTTTGAGGGTCCCGATATATGATGCACGTGAATCAGACATCCAAGTGAAAAGTTTTAGCCATTTGCATTTCTCGAGAGCTTCTGTTGTTCAATTTTGAGCGTCACAATATATCATTGGCATCGATCATGCATTCGAGTCAAAAGTTATGGCCGTTTGAATTCGCCGTGAGCCTCCGTGTTAAATTTCGAGGGTCCCGATATATGATGCACGTGAATCAGACATCCGAGTGAAAAGTTATAGCGATTTGAATTTCTCGAGAGCTTCAGTTGTCCAATTTTGAGCGTCATGATATATCATTGGTGTCGATCATACATTCGAATCAAAAGTTATGGTCGTTTGAATTCGCCGAGAGCCTCCGTGTTAAATTTCCAGGGTCCCGATATATGATGCACATGAATCGGACATCCGAGTGAAAAGTTATAACCATTTGAATTTCTCGAGAGCTTCCGATGTTCAATTTTGAGCGTCTAGATATATAATGGGCTTCGATCATCCATTCGAGTCAAAAGTTATGGCCGTTTGAATTTTGCCAAGAGTTTCCATGGTCAATTTTGAGGGTCTCGACATATGGTGCACGTGAATCGGACATCCGAGTGAAAAGTTATATCCATTTGAATTTCTAAGAGTTTCTGTTGTTCAATTTTGAGCATGTCGATATTTCATGGGCGTCGATCATACATTCGAGTCAAAAGTTATGGCCGTTTGAATTTGCAGAGAGCTTCCGTGGTCAATTTCAAGGGTCTCGATATATGATGCACGTGAATCGGACATGTGAATGAAAAGTTATAGCCATTTGAATTTCTCGAGAGCTTCCGTTGTTCAATTTTGAGCGTCTAGATATATAATGGGCGTCGATCATACATTCGAGTCAAAAGTTATGGCCGTTTGAATTTGCCAAGTGCTTCCGTGGTCAATTTTGAGGGTCTCGATATATGATTCACGTGAATCGGACATCCGAGTTAAAAGTTATAGCCATTTCAATTTCTCGAGAGATTCAGTTGTTCAATTTTGAGCATCCCGATATATCATGGGCGTCGATCATACATTCGAGTCAAAAGTTTTGGCTGTTTATATTTGTCGAGAGCATTCATGTTCAATTTCGACGGTCTCGATATATTATGCACGTGAATCAGAAATCCGAGTGAAAAGTTATAGCCATTTGAATATCTCGAGAGCTTCCCTTGTTCAATTTTTAGCGTCTCGATATATCATGGGCATCGATCATACATTCGAGTCAAAAGTTATGGCCGTCTGAATTTGCCGAGAGCTTCCCTTGTTCAATTTTGAGCATCTCGATATATCATGGGCGTCGATCATACATTCGAGTCCAAAGTTATAGCCATTTGATATATAATGGGTGTCGATCATATAATGGGTGTCGATCAATTTTGAGGGTCAATTTTGAGAGCTTCCGTGGTCAATTTTGAGGGTCTCGTTATGTGATACACGTGAATCGGACATCCGAGTTAAAAGTTATAGCCATTTAAATTTCCCGAGAGCTTCCGTTGTTCAATTTTGAGCGTCTTGATATATCATGGGCGTCGATCATACATTCGAGTCAAAGGTTATGGCCGTTTGAATTTGCCGAGAGCTTCCATGGTCAATTTCAAGAGTCTCGATATATGATGCACGTGAATCGGCATCCAAGTGAAAAGTTATAGCCATTTGAATTTCTTGAGAGCTTCCGTTTTTCAATTTTTAGCGTATCGATATATCATGGGCGTCGATCATACATTCGAGTCAAAAGTTATGGCTGTTTCAAATCGCCGAGAGCTTCCGTGTTAAATTTCGAGGGTCCCGATATATGACGCACGTGAATCAGACATCCGAGTGAAAAGTTATAGCCATTTGAATTTCCCGAGAGCTTCCATTGTTCAATTTTGAGTGTCTTGATATATCATCGGCGTCGATCATACATTCGAGTCAATGGTTATGGCCGTTTGAATTTGCCGAGAGCTTCCATGGTAAATTTCAAGAGTCGCGATATATGATGCACGTGAATCAGACATCCAAGTGAAAAGTTATAGCCATTTGAATTTCTTGAGAACTTCCGTTGTTCAATTTTTAGCGTATCGATATATCATCGGCGTCGATCATACATTCGAGTCAAAAGTTATTGCCGTTTCAAATCGCCGAGAGCTTCCGTGTTAAATTTCGAGGGTCTCGATATATGATGCACGTGAATCAGACATCCGAGTGAAAAGTTATAGCCATTTGAATTTCCCGAGAGCTTCCATTGTTCAATTTTGAGTGTCTTGATATATCATGGGCGTCGATCATACATTCGAGTCAAAAGTTTTGGCCGTTTGAATTCGCCGAGAGCCTCCGTCTTAAATTTCGAGGGTCCTGATATATGATGCACGTGAATTGGGCATCGGAGTGAAAAGTTATAGCCCTTTGTTTTTCTTGAGAGCTTCCGTTGGTCCATTTTGAGCGTCTAGATATATAATGGGTGTCGATCATCCGTTTGAATTTGCCGAGAGCTTCCATGGTCAATTTTGAGGGTCTCGACATATGATGCACGTGAATCGGACATCCGAGTGAAAAATTATAGCGATTTGAATTTCTCGAGAGCTTCTGTTGTTCACTTTTGAGCATCTCGATATATCATGGGCGTCGATCATAAATTCGAGTCAAAAGTTATGGCCGTTTGAATTTGCCGAGAGCTTCCGTGGTCTATTTTGAGTGTCTCGATACATGATTCACGTGAATCGGACATCCGAGTTAAAAGTTATAGCCATTTGAATTTCCCGAGAGCTTCCGTTGTTCAATTTTGAGTGTCTCGATATATCATGGGGGTCGATCATACATTCGAGTCAAAAGTTATGGCCGTTTGAATTCGCCGAGAGCCTCCGTGTTAAATTTCGAGGGCCATGATATATGATGCACGTGAATCAGACATCTGAGTGAAAAGTTATAGCGATTTGAATTTCTCGAGAGCTTCAGTTGTCCCATTTTGAGCGTCACGATATATCATTGGCGTCGATCATACATTCGAGTCAAAATTTATGGCTGTTTGAATTCGCCGAGAGCCTCCGAGTTAAAGTTCGAGGGTCCTTATATATGATGCACGTGAATCAGACATCCGAGTGAAAAGTTATAGCTATTTGAATTTCTCGAGAGCTTCCGTTGTTCCATTTTGAGCGTCTCAATATATCATTGGCGTCGATCATCCATTCGAGTAAAAAGTTATGGCCGTTTGAATTTGCCGTGAGCTTCCATGGTCAATTTTGAGGGTCTCGACATATGATGCACGTGAATCGAACATCCGAGTGAAAAGTTATAGCGATTTGAATTTCTCGAGAGCTTTCGTTGTTCACTTTTGAGCGTCTCGATATATCATGGGCGTCGATCATACATTCAAGTCAAAAGTTATGGTCGTTTGAATTTGCCGAGGGCTTCCGTGGTCAATTTCAAGGGTCTCGATATATGATGCACGTGAATCAGACATCCGAGTGAAAAGTTATAGCCATTTGAATTTGTGAGAGCTTCTGTTGTTCAATTTTGAGCGTCTCGATATTTCATGGGCGTCGATCATACATTCGAGTCAAAAGTTATGGCCGTTTGAATTTGTCGAGAGCTTCCGTGGTCAATATTGAGGGTCTCGATATGTGATTCACGTGAATCGGACATCCGAATTAAAAGTTATAGCCATTTGAATTTCCCGAGAGCTTCCGTTGTTCAATTTTGAGCGTCTCGATATATCATGGGCGTCGATCATACATTCGAGTCAAAGGTTTTGGCCGTTTGAATTCGCCGAGAGCTTCCATGGTCAATTTCAAGAGTCTCGATATATGATGCACGTGAATCGGACATCCAAGTGAAAAGTTATAGCCATTTGAATTTCTTGAGAGCTTCCGTTGTTCAATTTTTAGCGTATCGATATATCATGGGCGTCGATCATACATTCGAGTCAAAAGTTATGGTTGTTTGAAATCGCCGAGAGCTTCCGTGTTAAATTTCGAGGGTCCCGATATATGATGCACGTGAATCAGACATCCGAGTGAAAAGTTATAGCGATTTGAATTTCTCGAGAGCTTCAGTTGTCCCATTTTGAGCGTCACGATATATCATTGGCGTCGATCATACATTCGAGTCAAAAGTTATGGCCATTTGAATTCGCCGAGAGCTTCCGTGGTCAATTTTGAGGGTCTCGATATATGATTCACGTGAATCGGGCATCCGAGTTAAAAGTTATAGCCATTTGAATTTCCCGAGAGCTTCCGTTGTTCAATTTTGAGCGTCTCGATATATCATGGGCATCGATCATACATTCGAGTCAAAGGTTTTGGCCGTTTGAATTTGCCGAGAGCTTCCATGGTCAATTTCAAGAGTCTCGATATATGATGCACGTGAATCGGACATCCAAGTGAAAAGTTATAGCCATTTGAATTTCTCGAGAGCTTCCGTTGTTCCATTTTGAGCGTCTCAATATATCATGGGCGTCGATCATCCATTCGAGTAAAAAGTTATGGCCTTTTGAATTTGCCGAGAGCCTCCGTGTTTAATTTCGAGGGTCCTGATATATGATGCACGTGAATCAGACATCCGAGTAAAAAGTTATAGCCATTTGAATTTCTCGAGAGCTTCCGTTGTTCCATTTTGAGCGTCTCAATATATCATGGGCGTCGATCATCCATTCGAGTAAAAAGTTATGGCCGTTTGAATTTGCCGAGAGCTTCCATGGTCAATTTTGAGGGTCTCGACATATGATGCACGTCAATCGGACATCCAAGTGAAAAGTTATAGCGATATGAATTTCTCGATAGCTTCCGTTGTTCAATTTTTAGCGTATCGATATATCATATGCGTCGATCATACATTCGAGTCAAAAGTTATGGCCGTTTCAAATCGCCGAGAGCTTCCGTGTTAAATTTCGATGGTCCCGATATATGATGCACGTGAATCAGACATCCGAGTGAAAAGTTATAGCCATTTGAATTTCTCAAGAGCTTCCGTTGTTCAATTTTGAGCATCTCGATATATCATGGGCGTCGATCATAAATTCGAGTCAAAAGTTATGGCCGTTTGAATTTTCCGAGAACTTCCGTGGTCAATTTTGAGGGTCTCGATACATGATTCACGTGAATCGGACATCCGAGTTAAAAGTTATAGCCATTTGATTTTCCCAAGAGCTTCCGTTGTTCAATTTTGAGTGTCTCGATGTATCATGGGCGTCGATCATACATTCGAGTCAAAAGTTATGGCCGTTTGAATTCGCCGAGAGCCTCCGTGTTAAATTTCGAAGGTCCTGATATATGATGCACGTGAATCAGACATCCGAGTGAAAAGTTATTGCCATTTGAATTTCTCAAGAGCTTCCGTTGTTCAATTTTGAGCATCTCGATATATCATAGGCGTCGATCATAAATTCGAGTCAAAATTTATGGCCGTTTGAATTTTGCCGAGAGCTTCCATGGTCAATTTTGAGGGTCTCGATACATGATTCACGTGAATCGGACATCCGAGTTAAAAGTTATAGCAATTTGAATTTCCCGAGAGCTTCCGTTGTTCAATTTTGAGTGTCTCGATATATCATGGGCGTCGATCATACATTCGAGTCAAAAGTTATGGCCGTTTGAATTCGCCGAGAGCCTCCGTGTTTAATTTCGAGGGTCCTGATATATGATGCACGTGAATCAGACATCCGAGTAAAAAGTTATAGCCATTTGAATTTCTCGAGAGCTTCCGTTGTTCCATTTTGAGCGTCTCAATATATCATGGGCGGTGATCATACATTCGAGTCAAAAGTTATGGCCGTTTGAATTTGCCGAGAGCTTCCGTGGTCAATTTCAAAGGTATCGATATATGATGCACGTGAATCAGACATCCGAGTGAAAAATTATAGCCATTTGAATTTCTCAAGAGCTTCCTTTGTTCAATTTTGAGCATCTCGATATATCATGGGCGTCGATCATAAATTCGACTCAAAAGTTATGGCCGTTTGAATTTTGCCGAGAGCTTCCGTGGTCAATTTTGAGGGTCTCGATACATGATTCACGTGAATCAGACATCCGAGTTAAAAGTTATAGCCATTTGAATTTCGCGAGAGCTTCCGTTGTTCCATTTTGAGCGTCTCAATATATCATGGGCGTCGATCATACATTCGAGTCCAAAGTTATGGCCGTTTGAATATGCCGAGAGCTTTCGTTGTCAATTTCAAAGGTCTCGATATATGATGCACGTGAATCAGACATCCGAGTGAAAAGTTATAGCCATTTGAATTTCTCAAGAGCTTCCGTTGTTCAATTTTGAGCATCTCGATATATCATGGGCGTCGATCATAAATTCGAGTCAAAAGTTATGGCCGTTTGAATTTTCCGAGAACTTCCGTGGTCAATTTTGAGGGTCTCGATACATGATTCATGTGAATCGGACATCCGAGTTAAAAGTTATAGCCATTTGATTTTCCCAAGAGCTTCCGTTGTTCAATTTTGAGTGTCTCGATGTATCATGGGCGTCGATCATACATTCGAGTCAAAAGTTATGGCCGTTTGAATTCGCCGAGAGCCTCCGTGTTAAATTTCGAAGGTCCTGATATATGATTCACGTGAATCAGACATCCGAGTGAAAAGTTATAGCCATTTGAATTTCTCGAGAGCTTCCGTTGTTCCATTTTGAGTGTCGAACATACATTCGAGTCAAAAGGTATGGCCGTTTGAATTTGCCGAGAGCTTCCATGGTCAATTTCAAAGGTCTCGATATATGATGCACGTGAATCAGACATCCGAGTGAAAAGTTATTGCCATTTGAATTTCTCAAGAGCTTCCGTTGTTCAATTTTGAGCATCTCGATATATCATAGGCGTCGATCATAAATTCGAGTCAAAATTTATGGCCGTTTGAATTTTGCCGAGAGCTTCCATGGTCAATTTTGAGGGTGTCGATACATGATTCACGTGAATCGGACATCCGAGTTAAAAGTTATAGCAATTTGAATTTCCCGAGAGCTTCCGTTGTTCAATTTTGAGTGTCTCGATATATCATGGGCGTCGATCATACATTCGAGTCAAAAGTTATGGCCGTTTGAATTTGCCGAGAGCCTCCGTGTTTAATTTCGAGGGTCCTGATATATGATGCACGTGAATCAGACATCCGAGTAAAAAGTTATAGCCATTTGAATTTCTCGAGAGCTTCCGTTGTTCCATTTTGAGCGTCTCAATATATCATGGGCGGTGATCATACATTCGAGTCAAAAGTTATGGCCGTTTGAATTTGCCGAGAGCTTCCGTGGTCAATTTCAAAGGTATCGATATATGATGCACGTGAATCAGACATCCGAGTGAAAAATTATAGCCATTTGAATTTCTCAAGAGCTTCCTTTGTTCAATTTTGAGCATCTCGATATATCATGGGCGTCGATCATAAATTCGACTCAAAAGTTATGGCCGTTTGAATTTTGCCGAGAGCTTCCGTGGTCAATTTTGAGGGTCTCGATACATGATTCACGTGAATCAGACATCCGAGTTAAAAGTTATAGCAATTTGAATTTCCCAAGAGCTTCCGTTGTTCAATTTTGAGTGTCTCGATATATCATGGGCGTCGATCATACATTCGAGTCAAAAGTTATGGCCGTTTGAATTCGCCGAGAGCCTCCGTGTTTAATTTCGAGGGTCCTGATATACGATGCACGTGAATCAGACATTCGAGTGAAAAGTTATAGCCATTTGAATTTCGCGAGAGCTTCCGTTGTTCCATTTTGAGCGTCTCAATATATCATGGGCGTCGATCATACATTCGAGTCCAAAGTTATGGCCGTTTGAATATGCCGAGAGCTTTCGTTGTCAATTTCAAAGGTCTCGATATATGATGCACGTGAATCAGACATCCGAGTGAAAAGTTATAGCCATTTGAATTTCTCAAGAGCTTCCGTTGTTCAATTTTGAGCATCTCGATATATCATGGGCGTCGATCCTAAATTCGAGTCAAAAGTTATGGCCGTTTGAATTTGCCGAGAGCTTCCGTGGTCAATTTTGAGGGTCTCGATACATGATTCACGTGAATCGGACATCCGAGTTAAAAGTTATAGCCATTTGAATTTCCCGAGAGCTTCCGTTGTTCAATTTTGAGTGTCTCGATATATCATGGGCGTCGATCATACATTCGAGTCAAAAGTTATGGCCGTTTGAATTTGCCGAGAGCTTCCGTGGTCAATTTCAAAGGTCTCGATATATGATGCACGTGAATCAGACATCCGAGTGAAAAGTTATAACCATTTGAATTTCTCAAGAGCTTCCGTTGTTCAATTTTGAGCATCTCGATATATCATGGGCGTCGATCATACATTCGAGTCAAAAGTTATGGCCGTTTGAATTTGCCGAGAGCTTCCATGGTCAATTTCAAAGGTCTCGATATATGATGCACGTGAATCAGACATCCGAGTGAAAAGTTATAGCCATTTGAATTTCTCAAGAGCTTCCGTTGTTCAATTTTGAGCATCTCGATATATCATGGGCGTCGATCCTAAATTCGAGTCAAAAGTTATGGCCGTTTGAATATGCCGAGAGCTTCCGTGGTCAATTTTGAGGGTCTCGATACATGATTCACGTGAATCGGACATCCGAGTTAAAAGTTATAGCCATTTGAATTTCCCGAGAGCTTCCGTTGTTCAATTTTGAGTGTCTCGATATATAATGGGCGTCGATCATACATTCGAGTCAAAAGTTATGGCCGTTTGAATTTGCCGAGAGCTTCCGTGGTCAATTTCAAAGGTCTCGATATATGATGCACGTGAATCAGGCATCCGAGTGAAAAGTTATAGCCATTTGAATTTCTCAAGAGCTTCCGTTGTTCAATTTTGAGCATCTCGATATATCATGGGCGTCGATCATAAATTCGAGTCAAAAGTTATGGCCGTTTGAATTTGCCGAGAGCTTCCGTGGTCAATTTTGAGGGTCTCGATACATGATTCACGTGAATCGGACATCCGAGTTAAAAGTTATAGCCATTTGAATTTCCCGAGAGCTTCCGTTGTTCAATTTTGAGTGTCTCGATATATCATGGGCGTCGATCATACATTCGAGTCAAAAGTTATGGCCGTTTGAATTTGCCGAGAGCTTCCGTGGTCAATTTTGAGGGTCTCGATACATGATTCACGTGAATCGGACATCCGAGTTAAAAGTTATAGCCATTTGAATTTCCGGAGAGCTTCCGTTGTTCAATTTTGAGTGTCTCGATATATCATGGGCGTCGATCATACATTCGAGTCAAAAGTTATGGCCGTTTGAATTTGCCGAGAGCTTCCGTGGTCAATTTCAAAGGTCTCGATATATGATGCACGTGAATCAGGCATCCGAGTGAAAAGTTATAGCCATTTGAATTTCTCAAGAGCTTCCGTTGTTCAATTTTGAGCATCTCGATATATCATGGGCGTCGATCATAAATTCGAGTCAAAAGTTATGGCCGTTTGAATTTGCCGAGAGCTTCCGTGGTCAATTTTGAGGGTCTCGATACATGATTCACGTGAATCGGACATCCGAGTTAAAAGTTATAGCCATTTGAATTTCCCGAGAGCTTCCGTTGTTCAATTTTGAGTGTCTCGATATATCATGGGCGTCGATCATACATTCGAGTCAAAAGTTATGGCCGTTTGAATTTGCCGAGAGCTTCCGTGGTCAATTTCAAAGGTCTCGATATATGATGCACGTGAATCAGGCATCCGAGTGAAAAGTTATAGCCATTTGAATTTCTCAAGAGCTTCCGTTGTTCAATTTTGAGCATCTCGATATATCATGGGCGTCGATCATAAATTCGAGTTAAAAGTTATGGCCGTTTGAATTTGCCGAGAGCTTCCGTGGTCAATTTTGAGGGTCTCGATACATGATTCACGTGAATCGGACATCCGAGTTAAAAGTTATAGCCATTTGAATTTCCTGAGAGCTTCCGTTGTTCAATTTTGAGTGTCTCGATATATCATGGGCGTCGATCATACATTCGAGTCAAAAGTTATGGCCGTTTGAATTTATCGAGAGCATTCATGTTCAATTTCCAGGGTCTCGATATATTATGCACCTGAATCGGACATCCGAGTGAAAAGTTATAGCCATTTCATTTTTTGAGAGCTTCTGTTGTTCAATTTTGAGCGTCTCGATATATCATGGGCATCGATCATACATTCGAGTCAAAAGTTATGGCCGTTTGAATTTGTCGAGAGCTTCCGAGGTCAATTTCAAGGGTCTCGATATATGATGCACGTGAATCAGACATCCGTGTGAAAAGTTATAGCCATTTGAATTTCTCCAGAGCTTCCGTTGTTCAATTTTCAGTCTAGATATATCATGTGCGTCGATCATAAATTCTAGTCAAAAGTTATGGTCGTTTGAATTTGCCGAGAGCTTCCGTGGTCAATTTTGAGGGTCTCGATATATGATTCACGTGAATCGGACATCCGAGTTAAAAGTTATAGCCATTTGAATTTCTCGAGAGCTTTTGTTGTTCAATTTTTAGCGTATCGATATATCATGGGCGTCGATCATACATTTGAGTCAAAAGTTATGGCCGTTTGAATTTGTCGAGAGCATTCATGTTCAATTTCCAGGGTCTCGATATATTATGCACCTGAATCGGACATCCGAGTGAAAAGTTATAGCCATTTCAATTTTTGAGAGCTTCTGTTGTTCAATTTTGAGCGTCTCGATATATCATGGGCATCGATAATACATTCGAGTAAAAAGTTATGGCCTTTTGAATATGCCGAGAGCTTCTGTGGTCAATTTCAAGGGTCTCGATATATGATGCACGTGAATCGGACATCCGAGTGAAAAGTTATAGCCATTTGAATTTCCCGAGAGCTTCCGTTGTTCAATTTTGAGCGTCACGATATATCATTGGCGTCGATCATACATTCGAGTCAAAAGTTACGGCCGTTTGAATTTTCCGAGAGCTTCCGTGGTTAATTTCCAGGGTCTCGATATATGATGCCCGTGAATCAGACATCCGAGTGAAAAGTTATAGCCATTTGAATTTCTCAAGAGCTTCCGTTGTCCAATTTTGAGCATCTCGATATATCATGGGCGTCGATCATAAATTCGAGTCAAAAGTTATGGCCGTTTGAATTTGCCGAGAGCTTTCGTGGTCAATTTTGAGGGTCTCGATATATGATTCACGTGAATCGTACATCCGAGTTAAAAGTTATAGCCATTTAAATTTCCCGAGAGCTTCCGTTGTTCAATTTTGAGCGTCTCGATATAAGATGGGCGTCGATCATACATTCGAGTCAATGGTTATGGCCGTTTGAATTCGCCGAGAGCTTCCGTGTTAAATTTCGAGGGTCCCGATATATGATGCACGTGAATCGGACATCCGAGTTAAAATTTATAGCCATTTGAATTTTTCGAGAGTTTCAGTTGTTCAATTTTGAGTGTCTAGATATATAATGGGCGTCGATCATACATTCGAGTCAAAGGGTATGGCCGTTTGAATTCGCCGAGAGCTTCCGTGTTAAATTTCGAGGGTCCCGATATATGATGAACGTGAATCGGACATCCGAGTGAAAAGTTGTAGCCATTTGAATTTCTCGAGAGCTTCCGTTGTTCAATTTTGAGCGTCTAGATATATAATGGGTGTCGATCATCCATTCGAGTCAAAAGTGATGGCCGTATGAATTTGCCGAGAGCTTCCGTGGTCAATTTCAAAGGTCTCGATATATGATGCACGTGAATCAGACATCCGAGTGAAAAGTTATAGCCATTTGAATTTCTTGGGAGCTTCCGTTGTTCAATTTTTAGCGTATCGATTTATCATGGGCGTCGATCATACATTCGAGTCAAAAGTTATGGCCGTTTCAAATCGCTGAGAGCTTTCGTGTTAAATTTCGAGGGTCCCGATATATGATGCACGTGAATCAGACATCCAAGTGAAAAGTTATAGCGATTTGAATTTCTCGAGAGCTTCAGTTGTCCAATTTTGACCGTCACAATATATGATTGGCGTCGATCATACATTCGACTCAAAAGTTATGCCCGTTTGAATTTGCCGAGAGCTTCCGTGGTCAATTTCAAGGGTCACGATATATGATGCACGTGAATCGGACATCCAAGTGAAAAGTTATAGCCATTTGAATTTCTTGAGAGCTTCCGTTGTTCAATTTTTAGCGTATCGATATATCATCGGCGTCGATCATACATTCGAGCACAACTACAAAAAGAAGCTTCTACATCGGTTGAAAACCGTTATCTACGACGGGCCCCACACCGTCTTTGTTCCAGATGTCGTTGTATGTCGACAACAACAACATCGGTCATCCTAGGACCCATATTTGTAATGCAAGAATACAACGTCAGTGGCTATAAAAGAATAGACGTTATAAAAAAGGATTCACCGACGCACATATTAGACAACCCGTCGTTGTTTTGGTCCATTTCATCGTCGGGTTAGCAAGACTCGTCGTTGTTGTTGTCCATATCAACGTCGGGTTCGCATAACACCCGTATTTGTTTTGTTTCCTGTCAACATCGGTGGCAGGCTCACCACCGACGTTGTTTGGTAGTATGTCAACGTCGGTGGTGAGGACACCGTCATTGTCTCTTTCTCATTTTAAATGAATAAAAATGAAGTTTTTTATAGGTTGCATTTGTTATTTGCTTCTAATTAATAAGAAGATAAATATGCAACCTTACGCAGCACATTGAAAAAATAAGAAAGTAAAACCCTTGCAGAGGAAAATTTTCATTTGGCAAACATAATCCATGAGAAGGAAAGATAGAAAAAAAATCCAGTTCTCATAATTAATGTCGAACTCACCTATATACCCATCGGGTCAAGTGGCATAAATAGATGTAAAAGGATGTGTTGTATTGTCGAGCCTTTGTCATGTCTCAATAATGTTCGTTATAAAGGTGAAGGGTCTAAGGTGGTAGGGAAGCGGAGAAAAAGGAGACAAACTTTTTGCCAAGAACATAAAGAAAAAGGAGGGAAGTGAGGTGTGTGAATGCGTGGATCAGAGATGAGGCAGATATGCCGTGGTCATTTGATAGCACTTGTATGCAGACACAATAACGTGGGTGGGTATTTGGCTTGGGCCTCTCTCTAGGAGCATGTGGAGTCTGTCAGAGAGTGAGGGAAAAACTAACAAAAAAGAAAGGAAGAGGTATAGTATATTTTGGTGTGCTTGATACTTCAAAGAACTTCTATTCATTTTAGAGGTTTATTTACAGACATTTTTATCAATGAAGTGTATGGAGTAACTAATAGTCTTAAAATTCAAGTATTAAGTATATGGAAGTGGGCTAAATACTTTAAGCAAGAATTTTTCCACTTATAATATATGTATTCAATTTGACTTAATCACTACTAAAAGAGAAGGCCTTTAGTTTCTTCTACATTTCAAATTATTTGTACCCCTAATGGAGAAATATGAAATAATTAGATTTTTTCCTTTCACAAAGAATGGAGAAATAGGCAACCAAAGCAAGATTTTAGAAAGACTTCATTGTGATGCACAGGAGTTGAGAAACCTCCAAATCACCATACAAGATTTGATGAAAAAAGTAGACATAAATGAGAAGAGCACAAAAGGAAAAAGTGTTGAGTTTGGTGAGGTGAAAGGGCATCAATCAACATTGACATGGGTGCATTTAATACCAACTTACTGTATTGCCAGTAAGATTGCTGAATCAACCCCATGGTAACCATTCAGTCTACATCTTACTGTATTGGCAGTAATATTGCTGAATCACTAAGCATCAATCAAAATTGACACGCATGCATTTAATACCAACTTACCAATCAACAAAAAAAACTAAGATTCACAAAGTTACCAACCAATAACAACCCATAAGAAAATTTTATATTTTTAATCATATCTAAACGCACAAAGTATATTTAATAAACAAAAAGTACCTTGTGGTTGTGGCAGCAATACGTTCAAAAACTTCTTGAGTAACTCTTCCAATTGATATAACTTCCTCTGAAAAAATGTAACGAAATTAATTCAAACCCACAATAAGAAGCTTTGTTCACTGCAGTTTCAAATTTCTGCTTTATTAGTCTTCTTTTTTTTTTTATCAGCAAAGATAAATTATATATATATAACCTGGAAGTACCAAAGGTACTGATTACAGAGTTAGTCACCATAAAAATGGTTCCTCAGTCAGACATCATAAGTCTGATTGGGAACCAAAATATGGGAAGCAAAGTATACATATATTGATCCCTACTCCCTAATGAAACCCCTACTGCTGCAAAAAATGATGTCTCAAGTTACTAGACCATTGACTAAAATGTAATGTAAAGTCCTTCTCCAAATTATGGAGCCAAGTCCACATTAAGAAAGTCGCGTCTTCAAATTACCGAGATTGAAGTTCTTCTAATAATATCCCTAATCATATAACAATATTTAATTGTTTGTTGTTAAGCACATTACTATTTATACACTTTAAATTTATGAAGCTACAAAGTATAAGATTTTTATGATGATATGTTAAAAATAAATTCTGAGTCACTATATGAAAACAAAAACAATGGTATCAATTTTTATTTTGATCAGCAAAGATATTATTTTATAGATATGTAAAGAGTTACCAGAGGTACTATATTACAGCAGTATGGGTACCATAGAAATGGTTCCAAAGTCAGACAAAACAGGTCTGAGAGGGAACCAGTATATGGGTACAGTAAATGTACATCTATTAGTCAAAAATATGTATCCTCTACTGATGCAAAAGCCGTGTCTAATGCTACTTGACCATTGATTAAAATGGATAGTAAAATGTTTCTCAAAGTGCCTGAGCCACGTCCATAGAGTGAATATTGCATCTTCAAACAGTTTGTTAGCATTAAAGGTTGCATTAGAGAACACTATGTTGTTCCTAAGCTTCCAAGTGGACCAAGTTAGAGCCAACCACCAGCATTGCCATCTCTGCATCCTAACACTATGCTGTTCCTAACACTATGTTGTTCCTAACAATGGTATCAATTGAATAATAACTACAATTAATGACTCTAATTTGTTAGGACTAAGCTCAGACATATTTCTTTCTCAAAGTTCTATTCCAGCCATGACCCAAGAGCATTTCTTTTAGACTTTTCCAAAAGCTAGTGCCAAATAATTATCCAACTCGAATAGCAGTTGTTGGACTCTAAGTTTCAGTTCAAGCTTAACAATCAGTGTCATACTATTGATCAAAACAAAGCAGGTATAAATATGCAATACTAGACTCAAAATATGCAACAAACACTAGACCTAAATCAGTGTCACAGAAATTGGAAGAAAATATTTTATCCAAGCACAAACTTCAAGCCTTATTCCATGTATTGGGGGGAAGTTATGGCTGGCCATATGGGTAGAGGTGTCATAGAGGAGCAAGTATGGAGGAAGGGACCTTGGACTGCTGAAGAGGACAGGTTGCTTGTTGAGTATGTCAGGTTGCATGGTGAAGGTAGATGGAACTCTGTTGCTAGGCTTGCAAGTAAGAAACACCAAACTTTTTTCACTGTTTTGTTTCTTAATATATATGATTGGATTTTCACATTTATAAGTGACAATATAGCAAAAAAACAACTGAAATTGTTTTCAACTTCTACTGTTCATGTTGGCTACATTCATGTTCACCGGAAGCTCTTCATTTTGAAAATTATACTATTGTCTGGTAGAAATTATGATATGATCTATGTATCTATAGTTTTAGTCAATCTCTACGTGATACGTAGTTGAGTTTTTCAATTCACAATAAAGACTAGATAAAACTCAATATGTATCGTGGCTGAAACCATTAATCTGACACTAGATAATCCTTTTGGCATATTCAACGATGACATTGTTAGGGCAACTCAACACATTAATAATCACATTTTAAAAGTCTTACTTCCCTAATACTATAACACATATATATCAGCAAACAAGAACTCTGAGTACTTCGACATCCTTACCTTGACAGTAGCAAGATCGCGACACCACTCCAAAGAGCACGACTTCGGCTATGGCGGTGGTGGGAACAACAGGTAGCTAGGGTGGGCACAACGGAGGTTAGGGAACGGCGATGTGAGGGTGGGCACAAAAGAGATCGAGTGGGATGAGTAGAATGTGCGCTAGGTTTTAGGTTTTCGTCGTAGAGTTTTCGAATACAGGAGATGAAGTGTTGAATCAATGGAAACACGAGTATATATAGTACAAAATTTAAGACGGTGTATAAGCAACACCGTCTTTGTATCCTTTTATTTCTACGACGGTGTCTTCAAAAGAACCGTCTTCGATAAGTTGAACCAAACGTACAAAGCCGGGGTTATATTCAAACGTCGTCGTTTACGAAATGTACCGTTTAAAAATCGTATATAATTACGTAAATGCCACCGCGTTGACTACTACGTCGGCTACTGAATGACCGACGTAGAATGTGCGTCGTAAAATAGGATATTTTTAGTAGTGGAGTCAAAAGTTATGGCCGTTTCAAAATGCCGAGAGCTTCCGTGTTAAATTTCGAGGGTCCCGATATATGATGCACGTGAATCAGACATCCGAGTGAAAAGTTATAGCGATTTGAATTTCTCGAGAGCTTCTGTTGTCCAAGTTTGAGCGTCACGATATATCATTGGCGTCGATCATACATTCGAGTCAAAAGTTATGGCCGTTTGAATTCGCCGAGAGCCTCTGTGTTAAATTTCGAGGGTCCTGAAATATGATGCACGTGAATCAGACATCCGAGTGAAAAGTTATAGCCATTTGAATTTCTCGAGAGCTTCCGTTGTTCCATTTTAAGAGTCTAGATATATAATGGGCGTCGATCATCCATTCGAGTAAAAAGTTATGGCCGTTTGAATTTGCCGAGAGCTTCCATGGTCAATTTTGAGGGTCTTGACATATGATGCACGTGAATCGGACATCCGAGTGAATAGTTATAGCGATTTGAATTTCTCGAGAGCTTCCGTTGTTCAATTTTGAGCGTCTCGATATATCATGGGCGTCGATCATACATTCGAGTCCAAATTTATGGCCGTCTGAATTTGCCGAGGTCTTCCGTGGTCAATTTCAAGGGTCTCGATGAATCACGTGAATCGGACATCCGAGTGAAAAGTTATAGCCATTTCAATTTCTCGAGAGCTTCCGTTGTTCAATTTTGAGTGTCTCGATATATCATGGGCGTCGATCATACATTCGAGTCAAAAGTTATGGCCGTTTGAATTTGTCGAGAGCTTCCGTGGTCAATTTCAAGGGTCTCGATATATGATGCACGTGAATCAGACATCCGAGTGAAAAGTTATAGCCATTTGAATTTCTGAGAGCTTCAGTTGTTCAATTTTGAGCGTCACGATATATCATTGGCGTCGATCATACATTCGAGTCAAAAGTTATGGCCGTTTGAATTCGCCGAGAGCCTCCATGTTAAATTTTGATGGTCCCGATAAATGATGCACGTGAATCAGACATGCGAGTGAAAAGTTATAGCGATTTGAATTTCTCGAGAGCTTCAGTTGTCCAATTTTGAGCGTCACGATATATCATTGGCGTCGATCATACATTCGAGTCAAAAGTTATGGCTGTTTGAATTCGCCGAGAGCCTCCGTGTTAAATTTTGAGGGTCCTGATATATGATGCACGTCAATCAGACATCCGAGTGAAAAGTTATAGCCATTTGAATTTCTCGAGAGCTTCCGTTGTTCCATTTTGAGCGTCTAGATTTATAATGGGCGTCGATCGTCCATTCCAGTCAAAAGTTATGGCCGTTTGAATTTGCCGAGAGCTTCCATGGTCAATTTTGAGGGTCTCGACATATGATGCACGTGAATCGGACATCCGAGTGAAAAGTTATAGCGATTTGAATTTCTCGAGAGCTTCCGTTGTTCACTTTTGAGCGTCTCGATATATCATGGGCGTCGATCATACATTCGAGTCAAAAGTTATGGCCGTTTGAATTTGCCGAGAGCTTCCGTGGTCAATTTCAAAGGTCTCGATATATGATGGACGTGAATCAGACATGCGAGTGAAAAGTTATAGCGATTTGAATTTCTCGAGAGCTTCAGTTGTCCAATTTTGAGTGTCTCAATATATCATGGGCGTCGATCATACATTCGAGTCAAAAGTTATGGCCGTTTGAACTTGCCGAGAACTTCCGTGGTCAATTGCAAGGGTCTCGATATATGATGCACGTGAATCAGACATCCAAGTGAAAAGTTATAGCCATTTGAATTTCTTGAGAGCTTCCGTTGTTCAATTTTTAGCGTATCGATATATCAAGGGCGCCGATCATACATTCGAGTCAACAGGTATGGCCGTTTCAAAATGCCGAGAGCTTCCGTGTTAAATTTCAAGGGTGCCGATATATGATCCACGTGAATCAGACATCCGAGTGAAAAGTTATAGCGATTTGAATTTCTCGAGAGCTTCAGTTGTCCAATTTTGAGCGTCACGATATATCGTTGGCGTCGATCATACATTCGAGTCAAAAGTTATGGCCGTTTGAATTCGCCGAGAGCCTCCATGTTAAATTTCGAGGGTCCTGAAATATGATGCACGTGAATCAGACATCCGAGTCAAAAGTTATAGCCATTTGAATTTCTCGGGAGCTTCCGTTGTTCCATTTTGAGCATCTAGATATATAATGGGCGTCGATCGTCCATTCATGTCAAAAGTTATGGCCATTTGAATTTGCGGAGAGCTTCCGTGGTCAATTTTGAGGGTCTCGACATATGATGCCCGTGAATCGGACATCCGAGTGAAAAGTTATAGCGATATGAATTTCTCGAGAGCTTCTGTTGTTCAATTTTGAGCGTCTCGATATTTCATGGGCGTCGATCATACATTCGAGTCAAAAGTTATGGCCGTTTGAATTTGCCGAGAGCTTCCGTGGTCAATTTCAAGGGTCTCGATATATGATGCACGTGAATCAGACATCCGAGTGAAAAGTCATAGCCATTTGAATTTCTCGAGAGCTTTTGTTGTTCAATTTTTAGCGTATCGATATATCATGTGCATCGATCATACATTCGAGTCAAAAGTTATGGCCGTTTGAAATCGCCGAGAGCTTCCGTGTTAAATTTTGATGGTCTCGATATATGATGCACGTGAATCAGACATCCGAGTGAAAAGTTATAGCCATTTGAATTTCTCGAGAGCTTTAGTTGTTCAATTTTGAGCGTCACGATATATCATTGGCATCGATCATACATTCGAGTCAAAAGTTATGGCCGTTTGAATTCGGAGAGAGCCTCCGTGTTAAATTTCGAAGGTCCTGATATATGATGCACGTGAATCGGACATCCGAGCGAAAAGTTATAGCCATTTGAATTTCTCGAGAGCTTCCGTTGTTCCATTTTGAGCGTCTAGATATATAATGGGCGTCGATCCTCCATTCCAGTCAAAAGTTATGGCCGTTTGAATTTGCCGAGAGTTTCCATGGTCAATTTTGAGGGTCTCGACATATGATGCACGTGAATCGGAAATCCGAGTGAAAAGTTATAGCGATTTGAATTTCTTGAGAGCTTCCGTTTTTCAATTTTGAGCGTCTCGATATATCATGGGCGTCGATCATACATTCGAGTCAAAAGTTATGGCCGTTTGAATTTGCCGAGGGCTTTCGTGGTCAATTTCAAGGGTCTCGATATATGATGCACGTGAATCAGACATCCGAGTGAAAAGTTATAGCCATTTGAATTTCTGAGAGCTTCTGTTGTTCAATTTTGAGCGTCTCGATATTTCAGGGGCGTCGATCATATATTCGAGTCAAAAGTTATGGACGTTTGAATTTGCCGAGAGCTTCCGTGGTCAATTTCAAGGGTCTCGATATATGATGCACGTTAATCAGACATCCGAGTGAAAAGTTATAGCCATTTGAATTTCTGAGAGCTTCTGTTGTTCAATTTTGAGCGTCTCGATATTTCATGGGCGTCGATCATACATTCGAGTCAAAAGTTATGGCCGTTTGAATTTGCCAAGAGCTTCTGTGGTCAATTTCAAGGGTCTCGATATATGATGCACGTGAATCGGACATCCGAGTGAAAAGTTATAGCCATTTGAATTTCTGAGAGCTTCTGTTGTTCAATTTTGAGCGTCTCGATATTTCATGGGTGTCGATCATACATTCGGGTCAATGGTTATGGCCGTTTGAATTCGCCGAGGGCTTCCGTGGTCAATTTCCAGGGTCTCGAGATATGATGCACGTGAATCAGACATCCGAGTTAAAAGTTATAGACATTTGAATTTCTCAAGAGCGTCCGTTGTTCAATTTGGAGCATCTCGACATATCATGGGCGTCGATCATACATTCGAGTCAAAAGTTATGGCCGTTCAAAATCGCCGAGAACTTCCGTGTTAAATTTCAAGGGTCTCGATATATGATTCACGTGAATCAGACATCCGAGTGAAAAGTTATAGCGATTTGAATTTCTCGAGAGCTTCAGTTGTCCAATTTTGAGCGTCACGATATATCATTGGCGTCTGTCATACCCTAATTTCGTCCGGGGACCTTTGCTTGATAATATGCGACCTTTCTTTGGTCCTTGTAAGGTGCTTGGCACCCATCATTAGGCAATTTGTGAAATTCCAGGACATGCCGAAAAACCAAAAATATTGATGCACAATCCGTAAGTTTCCGTGACACACCGGAAATCAAATGGAAGCATCGTTGCATAATTAAGTGAGATTCCGTAAACATTCCGTAAGTCAAAAAGTGGATGATTATGTAATCCGCAAGGTTCCGTAACATTACGGAAAGAAAACAAGTATCGTTACGAAATTCGTAAGTTTCCGTAACTTTACGAAAAAAGAATCACCAAAAAAAAGCAGAGGGGGTGTACTTAGTAAAAATGGGGGTGAAAATAGCACCCAGGCCCACTTGGGCCCTCCAGAATATTCCTCCAGAAGGCTGTTGCTTCTGGAGGAAGCAACCTGGCTCGCCTGGGCGAGCTGAGCTCGCCTGAGCGAGCTGGGCGGCAACCACCTCCCCTATTTTGCTATAAATAGGGGAGGAAGTGAAGAAGAAAAGGGTTCAGCCCCTTTGGCACTTCTCTCTCTTTCGAATTTGCTTGGAAAAATTGTTTCCGTGAAGAAAATCTAAGCCGAGGCGCTTCCGAAACGTTTCCGTAACGTTTTCCGTGAGGAATTTCGCAAAGGTTTCAACCGTTCTTCGACGTTCTTCATTCGTTCTTCATCGTTCTTCGATCTTCAACGGGTAAGTACCTCGAACCAAGCTTTTCGATTCATTCTATGTACCCACGGTGGTCCACATTGTGTTTTGTGTATTTTTATTCCCGTTTCGTTTACTTTTTATACCCCCTCTTGACGTGCTTGGGCCCTCCAGAATATTCCTCCAGAAGGCTGTTGCTTCTGGAGGAAGCAACCTGGCTCGCCTGGGCGAGCTGGGCGGCAACCACCTCCCCTATTTTGCTATAAATAGGGGAGGAAGTGAAGAAGAAAAGGGTTCAACCCCTTTGGCACTTCTCTCTCTTTCGAATTTGCTTGGAAAAATTGTTTCCGTGAAGAAAATCTAAGCCGAGGCGCTTCCGAAACGTTTCCGTAACGTTTTCCGTGAGGAATTTCGCAAAGGTTTCAACCGTTCTTCGACGTTCTTCATTCGTTCTTCATCGTTCTTCGATCTTCAACGGGTAAGTACCTCGAACCAAGCTTTTCGATTCATTCTATGTACCCACGGTGGTCCACATTGTGTTTTGTGTATTTTTATTCCCGTTTCGTTTACTTTTTATACCCCCTCTTGACGTGCTTAAGCCATTTTACTTAAGTCATTTCTCGCTTAACTTAAAAATAAAATAAATTTCCACCGAACGTTTGAATTGTATTACCCGTTAACTTCGGTTAAAATGAATTCCGACCGTTCGGTCGTGCCATAACCACGTTGGAAATCAAAAAAGGAGGTAAAAAAATAATATAATAATCAAAAAAACATCTTTTAGCAAAATAAAGCGGAAAATCAATCGGACGTTTCCTCTTTGGGATTTCTCATTCTTAATCGAATTGATTAATAACTAAAGTGAAACTAAGGCTAAAATCAACTCGCCTAGTCAAGCTCGTCCATAAAAAATAGGCTTTTGAAGTTTGTCATTTCAATTTCTCACTAAGTAAAATGGATAATTTTTAAGGTCCAACGCCTTAAAATGATCACCACTTAAGTAAAAAGAATCACTTGATAAGAAAGAACTACGTAGGTCTGATTTTCTCATCCCAAATTGAGGAATACGTAGGAGCAAAGGGAAACACCCTTGTCGACCACAAAAAAAGGAAAAATATAAAAAGGATATAAGGACATAAAAGGGAACGTAAAAATCAAAGTCATGTTTGCACATTCGATTAAAGGCTGCCGTCCCTTGGGACGGACGTGTGGGGTGCTAATACCTTCCACGTGCGTAAATACAACTCCCGAACCTTTCACTTAAAAGTTCGTAGATCGCGTCTTTTCCGGTTTTTCCGACGTTTTCCTCAAATAAACGTTGGTGGCGACTCCGCGCATATTCCTTTCGTGGAACACGCATCCCGCGAGTCACGCGTCGCCCTCCCGCCGAAGGGTAGGTTGCGACAGTTGGCGACTCCACTGGGGACAATTTTTAGAGAGTTAGGCCATTTAATCTTGTGCAAATGCTTTACCATGACTTACTCCTTTGTTGTTTTCCTTCATTATGTACTTGTGTATATAAACTCTTTGTTGCTTTTAGTGCGTTTTAAAATGTATGCATGAGGTAAATATTTATTCATTTGATGCACACAAACACCAACACTATTTGCACACACTGTGAGTGAAAAAGGGCCCTATACCCGGGTTCATGGGAACATAAGGAGTGGAGGTGAATCTGTGATCATGCTAGGTCTCCGACTTGCTAGATTACAGTGAACCCTCATCTAGAGCTTTTCTCTTTGAAAACTTATTGTTGCTAGTAGTCCCTACTGCTGCAATATGTTCTTCGAAGGGGATGATACCTCTAGAAACCATCAAGAGAGATATGACTACCTTGGGGATTATTGCTAAAAGCCTAGTTAGTTCTCTCCCTTATAGGTCCCTTAAATAGGGGCACAGAGCAAACACGCTGCGTGCCATTTTTCACACTGCCATGCATAAGTATCATATACCCTTTTGCTTATGTTCGGTAAATATTGTCATACTGTGTACATTCCCGCATTGTGTCTTTTGCATAGGCATTGCATATGGGTTCTGTCTTGATCCCTTCTGTAAACAAACCAACGGAGGGTCCGTGTCGCCTTCTTAAAAACGTGCGTTGGGGCATTTTGCTACCCCTAGACGTCGTATCTAAGAAGGGGACAAATTCCCCGGACCCCCGCATTCCTAGATTGCATCTGTGTCATATGCATTCCATCATGCATTCATCCATCCCACCCATGAGATATCGGAGTTTTGATTTGCACCAGCTTTTGTCTCACTTTAGTAAGCATGGGAACAAATCAAACCGGCAAGAGGTTCTACCAAGTCAAGGTTAAAAGCCTAGATACCACCAGCATCAAGGAATTAGGGCGGTTGATGGAACCTCTCCAAATGCAAGCCTTCCGCAAGACTTACGGAAAGATCTTAGAGTTGACCATAGCAGAGGTGTCCATAGAAGCCATTGCATCACTCACCCAATACTACGACCAGCCTTTGAGGTGCTTCACATTCGGAGACTTCCAATTAGTACCAACCATTGAAGAATTTGAGGAAATTCTAGGATGTCCTCTCGGGGGAAGAAAACCATATCTTTCCTCCGGGTGTCTCCCCTCTTTGAGCAGAATTGCAACTGTGGTCAAGGATTCAGCAAGAGGTTTGGACCGCATAAAACAGGCTCGGAACGGCATAGCGGGCCTACCACAGAGGTACCTAGAAGACAAGGCGAGGGGTATGGCCAATCAAGGAGATTGGGTCCCGTTTATGGATGTGTTAGCTTTGCTAATTTTTGGGGTCGTCCTCTTTCCAAACGTGGATGGTTTGGTGGACCTAGCAGCAATCGACGCTTTCCTTGCCTACCACCATAGCAAGGAAAGTCCGGTGGTAGCTGTCTTGGCAGATCTATTTGACACATTTGACCGAAGGTGCGAAAAGAGTAGCGCACGGATCATCTGTTGCTTGCCCGCCCTCTGTGTTTGGTTGGTTTCGCACTTGTTCCAACAAGACACAAGACATCCATGTCCGCTCCTGAGCCATCGCTCGTGTACTGAAAAGAGGAGAATAGATTGGGACCAGCTGTTGGCCGGGATAGGAGGTAGAACAATCAGTTGGTTCCCCTGATGGAAGGAAGGAAAAGAAGGAGTCCTTTTCTCATGTGGAAGATACCCAAACATTCCGCTGGTAGGAACGAGGGGTTGTATTAACTACAATCCCGTGCTCGCTATAAGACAACTAGGGTACCCCATGAGGGGAGCACCGACGGAAGAAAGCATGTCTCCTTTCCTTGTGAGGGATTTCGGCGCACAAAATTCCAAGACTATACAAAGAATCCATAAGGCATGGGAAACCCCGTTAAGGAAAGATCAAGAACTTAGAGGCATTCGTAATGGCATCATTGGTGGGTACCACGAATGGCTGAAAGTTCATATACGAGGTTTAGATTGGCTCGCCAAGTTAAAAGTCGTCAGCGAAGAGAGTTTTGAAGCACCGGAAGAGGACGAAGAAGTCCAAGCTCTCAAAAGCGAGTTAGGAAAGGCGAAATTTGCCAAGGAGAAGTTCAAGTTGGCCGCAACACACATTTGGAAGGAGTGTGCCGGGTTACGGGAGGAGAATGCAATTACCGCAAGAGCCCTTGAACAAGAGACCAAGAGGGCTCGCAAGGAAGAGTATGGCCGGAATAAATTTCGCGGAGCTCTATGGGGTAGCAATAGTGAACTCAAGTTGCGAAGGGAAGAAAGGGACCAGTCGCGAGCACATAGCATGGTTCTGAAAGAGGAGTTAATTGCTTGTTCGAGGTCCAAAAGAAGCTTGTCTCAGCGTTTATGCGAGACGGAGACCAACATGCTAGCTATCATCGCCAAGTACCAAGAAGAGTTAGGTCTAGCCACGGCCCACGAGCATAGAATCGCGGACGAGTATGCTCAAGTATACGCGGAAAAAGAGGCTAGAGGAAGGGTGATCGACTCTTTACACCAAGAGGCAACCATGTGGATGGATCGGTTTGCTCTGACCTTGAACGGGAGTCAAGAACTTCCCCGCTTGTTAGCCAAGGCCAAGGCGATGGCAGACACCTACTCCACCCCCGAAGAGATTCATGGGCTTCTCGGCTATTGTCAGCATATGATAGACTTAATGGCCCACATAATTAGAAATCGTTAGGAAACTTGTATGGTCTCTCAGACCTTGACTAGATACGACTTCCTTTTTGAAATAAAATGAGTTGGTCCCATGTTTCTACTCCAAAAAGCTTGTGCAAATCAAATCACTCCTACATTTCATCTCTAGCATGCATTTTCTTTCTTTACCCACTCCTCACGTTTGGTTTTTTAGGGAAAAAACACCATAACTAAACGCGCCGCAAGGTATCCCTATCGCACCAGATCCAAATCTAGAACGATGGGTGATCAAGAGGAGACGCAGGAACAGATGAAAGCCGACATGTCGGCTCTGAAAGAACAAATGGCCTCCATGATGGAGGCCATGTTAAGTATGAAGCAGCTCATAGAGAAGAACGCGGCCACTGCCGCCGCTGTCAGTTCGGCTGCCGAAGCAGACCCGACTCTCTTGGCAACTACGCACCATCCTCCCTCAAACATAGTAGGACGGGGAAGGGACACACTGGGGCACGATGGCAGCCCTCACCTGGGATACAACCGAGCGGCTTACCCTTATGGATTGCCGCCCAACTATTCACCACCCGTCTTGCAAGAAGATGCGGGCCACATTGCTTCTCCCGTCCATGAAAGAGAGCCTCCTCAGCAGCCCGACGAAGTCCACAAAGACCCTCAAGACTATGCTCGAAGGGATGTCGAGTTCTATCCCCCGATCCCCGAAGGGCCGGCACCAGGCACGTTGCCTCAACCCAACATCGCAGCACCACCAATAGTTTTGTCCACGGAAGGGCCGCCTCCAGCAACTGAAGAAAGGAGGAAGCTCGATCTCCTTGAGGAAAGATTGAGGGCCGTGGAAGGATTTGGGGATTATCCGTTCGCAGACATGACGGATCTTTGCTTAGTACCCGATGTTGTTATTCCCCCGAAGTTCAAAGTGCCGAACTTCGACAAGTATAAAGGGACGACTTGTCCCAAAAATCATCTCAAGATGTACTGCCGTAAGATGGGCGCCCATTCTAAAGATGAAAAGCTATTAATACACTTCTTTCAAGATAGCTTGGCCGGAGCCGCGGTAGTGTGGTACACTAATTTGGAAGCTTCCCGTATCCGTACTTGGAAGGATCTGATTACTGCCTTCCTAAGGCAGTATCAGCACAATTCTGATATGGCTCCCGACCGCACTCAACTGCAGAATATGTTCAAGAAAGAGGGTGAAACCTTTAAAGAATATGCGCAGCGATGGAGGGATTTGGCGGCACAAGTAGCTCCTCCCATGGTTGAGAGAGAGATGATCACCATGATGGTAGACGCTCTGCCAGTGTTCTACTAAGAGAAGCTAGTAGGTTACATGCCGTCCAGCTTTGCGGATCTAGTGTTTGCCGGGGAAAGAATCGAGGTAGGATTGAAAAGAGGAAAGTTTGATTACGTTTCCTCCGCAAATGCGAATGCCAAAAGAATCGGGGCAACAGGGGCAAAAAGGAAGGAAGGAGATGCCCATGCCGTCTCTTCAACACCCGCGTGGGTCAAACCCCAGCAAACACCTCATGGTACCCATCAGTACGCGCAACATCACCCAAGCTTCTCGGCTCATACTGGGAACGCCTCTAGTTCAACACCCGTGCAGCCTAAGGCACCCACCCAGAGGGAAACTCCCCAAGTTCCAACTCCGAACACGACTCGACCGGCCAGTAATTCCAACACGACAAGGAACTTCCCTCCAAGGCCATTTCCGGAATTCACCCCACTCCCAATGACGTACGAAGATCTTTTGCCATCCCTCATCGCCAATCATTTGGCCGTGGTAACTCCCGGAAGGGTCCTCGAACCCCCTTTCCCGAAGTGGTATGACCCTAACGCGACCTGCAAGTACCATGGGGGTGTCCCAGGGCATTCCGTTGAAAAATGCTTGGCCCTTAAATACAAGGTCCAACATTTAATGGATGCTGGATGGCTGACTTTCCAAGAGGATCGGCCCAATGTGAGAACCAACCCGCTCGCCAATCATGGAGGGGGAGCGGTTAATGCAGTTGAGTCCGATAGGCCGCACAGGTCTAAACCTTTAAGGGATGTGGCAACCCCTAGGAGGTTTATCTTTGAGGCCCTACAAAAAGGAGGTGTGATTCCCCATAGTGGGTGTAAGGAGGATTCCTGTCTGCTACACTCCGGCGAGCTGCATGACATGGAGACGTGTTTGGGAGTAGAGGAATTGTTACAGCGGATGATAGATCAGGGTCGACTGGAAGTCGGCATTGAAGGAAAAGAAGAGCAGCATATATGCATGCAGTCTACGAAGGGGAGCGGTGTTGCGAAGCCCAAACCCTTGGTGATATACTTCACTAAAAGCACAGCTTCGCAAAAGCCCGGACACCCCTTAGTAGCCAAACCTGTTCCTTTCCCGTACCAAAATAGCCACGCGGTCCCGTGGAGATATACACCTCCGAGGGAGAAGGAAGAAGAAGCCACTGACGTCAGCTCGCTGTCAGCTAAAGTAAAAAATATCACAGGACTGAGTGGTGTGACCCGTAGTGGTCGTGTGTTCGCGCCTCCGGACCTACCAGTCCAACCCGCGGACGTCAAGGGAAAAGGAAAAGTGGTGGAGGAACAAGATGGCGAAGCACCCCACGCTTCGAATAAAGATATTCCGGCAAAGGGCCCCCCGGAGAAAAAGGATGGTAAAAAGGAGGTGTCGCTAGAGGAAGCCAGCGAGTTCCTTCGGATAATTCAGCAGAGCGAATTCAAGGTTATCGAACAGCTCAACAAAACCCCGGCCAGGGTCTCGCTGTTGGAGTTACTTATGAGCTCCGAGCCTCATCGGGCTCTGCTAGTAAAAGTTCTGAACGAGGCTCATGTGGCCCAAGATATCTCGGTAGAAGGTTTCGGAGGGCTGGTCAACAATATCATTGCCAACAACTATCTTGCCTTCGCCGAAGAAGAAATCCCCGCCGAGGGGAGAGGGCATAATAAGGCTTTACACGTATCAGTCAAGTGTATGGACCATATCGTAGCCAAGGTGCTCATCGATAATGGTTCCAGTTTAAACGTGATGCCTAAGAGCACTTTGGAGAAGTTACCATTCAATGCTTCCCACTTAAAACCAAGTTCAATGGTGGTTCGTGCCTTCGACGGCACTCGCCGAGAGGTTAGGGGAGCGATCGATCTCCCAGTACAAATAGGCCCTCACACCTGTCAAGTCACCTTCCAAATAATGGATATTAACCCCCCTTACAACTGTCTGTTGGGGCGCCCGTGGATCCACTCAGTGGGAGTTGTGCCTTCTACACTCCACCAAAAGCTGAAATTCGTAGTGGAGGGGCACTTGGTCATCGTGTCAGGCGAGGAAGACATCTTGGTAAGCTGCCCATCCTCCATGCCTTATGTGGAAGCCGCAGAAGAATCGTTAGAAACTGCTTTCCAGTCTTTTGAGGTGGTCAGCATTTCCTCCGTGGACTCCCTCTTTGGGCAGCCTTGTCTGTTCGATGCAGCGGTAATGATGGCCCGAGTTATGTTGGGGAACGGTTATGAACCCGGGATGGGTTTAGGCAAAGACAACGGCGGCATAACTAGCCTGATAAATACCCAAGGAAATCGTGGGAAGTATGGTTTAGGCTATAAGCCCACTCAGGCGGACATGAAAAGAAGCATCGCGGGAAGGAAGAACAGTGGTCAAAACTCACGTTGGAGACAAGAAAGTGAAGGAAGCCCGCCCTGCCACATAAGTAGAAGCTTTATAAGCGCGGGTCTGGGAGACAAAGGTCAAGTGTTCGCGATATGCGAAGATGATGTTCCGAGTACTTTGGATTTGGTACGACCATGCCCTCCTGATTTCCAGCTGGGAAATTGGCGAGTGGAAGAACGCCCCGGCATTTACGCAACGAGCATAATGTAAACCTTTACGGTTTTAAAAGCTCTATAGTTGGGCCTAGGCTTTAGAGTTTTTCCTTTTGTTAAGGCTTTGTGTCTTTTGTTTTTGAATTTATAATACAAGGATCTTTCTTCATCTGTTCCTACGTCTCTACCCATTCTCATTCATTTGCATGTTTACTTCTTTTTCTGAAACGACAGATCCGATGACGAGTCCCCCGAAGGTACTAATACCTGGGACCCACCTATCGACTTCGAGCAAGAAATGAATCAAACGGAAGATGAAGGAAACGAGGATGTGGGACTTCCCCCAGAATTAGAAAGAATGGTTGCCCATGAGGACCAAGAAATGGGGCCTCATCAAGAAGAAACAGAGCTGGTAGACTTAGGAATTGGCAGTGGAAAAAGGGAAATAAAGATAGGTACAGGTATTACCGCACCTATCCATGAAGAATTAATAATCCTGCTAAAAGATTACCAAGACATCTTTGCTTGGTCATACCAAGATATGCCCGGTTTGAGTTCTGACATTGTACAGCACCGATTACCTCTAAATCCCGAGTGTTCCCCGGTAAAACAGAAACTGAGAAGGATGAAGCCCGAAACATCCTTGAAAATAAAAGAAGAAGTGAAGAAGCAATTTGACGCTGGATTTCTGGCCGTCGCTCGGTATCCAGAATGGGTTGCCAACATCGTACCGGTTCCTAAGAAAGATGGAAAAGTACGAATGTGTGTGGATTATCGGGACCTGAATCAGGCCAGTCCCAAGGACAATTTTCCTTTACCACACATCGATATCCTCATAGATAACACGGCCAATTTCGCTTTATTTTCCTTCATGGACGGTTTCTCTGGTTACAATCAGATAAAGATGGCGCCCGAGGATATGGAAAAGACTACTTTCGTCACCCTGTGGGGGACGTTCTGTTACAAGGTGATGTCCTTTGGACTCAAGAATGCCGGGGCAACTTATCAACGGGCCATGGTAGCTTTGTTCCATGATATGATGCATCAAGAGATCGAGGTTTACGTGGACGACATAATTGCTAAATCTAAATCCGAGGAAGAACACCTTGTCAACCTGCGGAAGTTGTTCAAAAGGCTTAAGAAATATCAATTAAAGTTGAACCCCGCTAAGTGTACCTTTGGGGTCAAATCAGGGAAATTGCTTGGTTTCATTGTAAGCCAGAAAGGGATAGAGGTAGACCCCGAAAAAGTGAAGGCTATCCTTGAGATGCCAGAACCCCGTACAGAGAGGCAAGTCCGAGGTTTCCTGGGGCGCTTGAATTATATTGCCAGATTCATATCGCAGCTCACCGCCATTTGTGAGCCGTTGTTCAAGCTCTTGCGCAAAAACCAAACTGATCGCTGGAATGAGGATTGCCAAGAGGCTTTTGGAAGGATCAAAAAGTGCCTAATGAATCCTCCCGTGCTTATGCCACCAGTACCTGGAAGGCCTCTCATTTTGTACATGACAATCTTGGACGAGTCAATGGGGTGTATGCTGGGGCAACATGACGAATCCGGGAAGAAAGAGCGCGCTGTTTACTACCTAAGTAAGAAGTTCACGACCTGTGAGATGAATTACTCCTTGCTCGAAAGAACGTGTTGTGCTTTAGTATGGGCATCCCATCGCCTAAGGCAGTACATGCTGAGCCATACTACCTGGTTGATATCCAAAATGGACCCGGTTAAGTACATCTTTGAAAAGCCAGCTCTCACGGGACGAATCGCCCAGTGGCAAGTCCTGCTATCTGAGTTTGATATAGTCTACGTCACCCAAAAGGCGATAAAAGGAAGCGCTTTAGCAGATTATTTGGCTCAACAGCCTCTTAACGACTACCAGCCCATGCATCCTGAATTCCCGGATGAGGACATCATGGCCTTGTTTGAGGAAAAATTGGACGAAGATCGGGACAAATGGACCGTATGGTTTGACGGAGCGTCAAACATTCTAGGTCATGGCGTTGGGGCAGTGTTGGTCTCTCCGGACAATCAATGTGTACCTTTCACAGCCAGGCTAGGATTCGACTGCACCAACAACATGGCCGAATATGAAGCATGTGCCCTAGCCGTCCAGGCAGCAATTGACTCCAATGTCAAACTACTCAAGGTGTACGGCGACTCAGCGTTGGTAATCCATCAGCTGAGAGGGGAATGGGAAACTAGAGATCCCAAGCTGATACCCTACAAAGCCTATATCAAGGAATTGGCTAAGACCTTCGATGAGATCTCCTTCCATCATTTTCCCCGCGAGGAAAATCAAATGGCGGATGCACTTGCTACGTTGGCGTCTATGTTCCAGCTAACACCGCACGGGGATCTACCATACATTGAATTTTGGTGTCGTGGCAAACCCGCGCATTGTTGCCAAGTGGAAGAGGAACGGGATGGAAAGCCTTGGTATTTCGACATCAAGCGATATGTCGTAAGCAAAGAATACCCGCCAGAGATTGCCGACAACGATAAAAGGACATTGAGAAGGTTGGCAGCCGGTTTCTTCATGAGCGGAAGCATACTGTATAAAAGAAATCACGACATGACACTCCAGCGGTGTGTGGATGCCAAGGAGGCAAATCACATGATCGAGGAAGTCCATGAGGGCTCGTTTGGAACGCACGCCAACGGGCATGCTATGGCCAGGAAGATCCTAAGAGCAGGTTATTACTGGCTTACCATGGAAAGTGATTGTTGTGTCCATGTGAGGAAATGCCACAAATGTCAAGCATTCTCAGATAATGTCAATGCCCCACCACATCCTCTGAATGTCATGTCTGCCCCTTGGCCTTTCTCCATGTGGGGAATAGATGTCATTGGGGCCATTGAGCCCAAGGCCTCGAATGGTCATCGCTTCATCCTCGTAGCGATAGATTATTTCACCAAGTGGGTCGAGGCGGCTTCATATACCAATGTCACGAGGAATGTGGTGGTCAGGTTCATTAAGAAAGAGATCATCTGCCGGTATGGTTTGCCAAGGAAGATTATCACGGACAACGGCACCAACCTGAATAACAAGATGATGGGGGAAATGTGTGAGGAGTTTAAAATCCGGCATCACAATTCCACACCCTACCGGCCAAAGATGAATGGAGCCGTGGAAGCGGCCAATAAGAATATCAAAAAGATTATCCAAAAGATGACCGTGTCGTACAAGGATTGGCACGAAATGCTCCCATTCGCGTTACACGGTTACCGGACTTCAGTGCGAACGTCAACTGGGGCAACGCCGTTCTCATTGGTATATGGGATGGAGGCTGTGTTACCGTTTGAGGTAGAAGTCCCGTCATTAAGGATTTTGGCAGAATCCGGATTAAAGGAATCAGAGTGGGCTCAAACGCGCTATGACCAGCTCAACCTCATTGAGGGTAAGCGCTTAACAACCATGAGTCATGGGCGCGTGTACCAGCAAAGAATGAAGAGTGCATTTGACAAGAAAGTACGTTTGCGCAAGTTCCATGAGGGAGACCTTGTGCTAAAGAAAATGTCCCATGCTGTCAAGGACAATTGAGGGAAATGGGCCCCGAACTACGAAGGGCCTTTTGTTGTGAAGAGGGCTTTTTCCGGAGGAGCCCTGGTGCTTACCAACATGGATGATGAAGAGCTACCTTCACCCGTGAATTCTGACGTCGTCAAACGATATTATGCCTAGAAGCTGGGGCAATTAAGGATGTCGCTGCATGTTCTTTATCTTTATGCGTTTTCTGGATTTCCCCCAGGGATTTCCTGTCTGTTGTATCTCTCGTTACAATCTTTCAAAGAAATGAACGTGGATTCGAGGCTTTAGTCCTCACGTTAGTTTCAAACCTTGCGTTAATTTGTGATCACTTGAGCCCTTCCGCTCAATTCATGGGATGCCCCAAGCGCTTAATTAAAATTGAACCTAAACCAACTTTCGCTCAAATTTGTTGCATTTGAAAACATTCATGCATACGCATATGCATATGCATGCATATTGTTGTGGTAAAACAGGGGCAGGATCATCTTGAGCTACCTTCTGGGGTAGAGACAGAACATGAACAGCAGAAACCAATCAAGGTAAGACAGCGATGCGGTCGAGATTGGCCACACCAGGTTGTTTCTTACTTGCAGGTACACAGGAACGGATGCAAGTGAGGATGGGGTCACGACAGACTGATCGTCGCCCCTTTCTCCACGCTAAGCAAGCGGAGAACGTCGCTGCAAGGCAGCCCCGTATCCTTTGTATTCGCAGTTTTCTTTTACTTTTTGTTTGTTTTAAAAATAAGTAATCAATGCCTAACTCTAACTTAAGTAAGTTCAAGTTAAGCAAGACGCTAAAAGGAAGGAGGGGACATGGTTAATGTTCCTCTCAAAAAAAAAAAAAATGTGCAGGTTAGCTCGCCTGGGCGAGCCACCCCTGCACCAAATTATAAGAATGACGAAAGGGGGGACGTTTTTGCATTCAAAAACTTCTTTTCCCCCCTTTCAAAAGCCATACCCACGGGATTGACGAGTTTGCAGCCCTAGGGTCATCCTTTTTTGCATTTTTTGATTCCGTTTTGCGCTTTTGTTCATCACCAACAAGTAAGTGTTCCATCCCTAAGCTTTCTAGCTTTTCATTGGTGTATTTTGATCTCCTTTTGGTGCTCTAAATTGTGGGAATGTGCTCAAATATATGGGGCAATTTTGGTTTGTTTTCTTGCTTGATTAGGTTGAATTAGGGGTTTGTATGGGATGGCCCTAGGCCTATAATGCATTTTGAAACAATGGGACATGCCACATTGTCCCCGTTCTCTTGCTATTGTTACCTAAACGCGCGCCCACCAAGTGTTCGGTGAAATGCCTCAATGGCATTAGCGCGTGACTTTTGTAAGGAAACAATCCATGGGGCGTTTTGGTTTGTACATATTTTCTATTTTTTGGGACACGTATTCATTCCCGAGAAAGGCTAGAGTAATTGCCCCACATATATCCTAGGCCTAGGAACCAAAGATTTTATGCAAAAGAACACAAGAGGAGGTGCATGTTGGGTAAAGTTACCCTTTTTGGCCAGCAGTCAGCTATGGGCCACGCTACAATATTTTCCCTATGCCTAGATGGTTAGGAATTTTGCTCATCATAAATGTGTAGGTTAGAATAGGTAGCAAAATACCTTTGGCAATTTACACTTTGGGAATGGTAGCAAAATACTTGGATGTATGTACATATAATTTTTGGTAGTCAAAATGTCTCACAAAAATCTATAAATATGTTGCATGTTATGTAAAGAAAATACATTACAAAAATACCTTTTAATTTGAATACAATTTTAGTGAGCAAAAGAAAATATACTTGAATTTGCATGCGGCTTAAGGTAGTAAAAACACTTGAAAAAAAAAAGGAGAGCATGAAATGTAGCACCTTATTGTGTCGATAGTCAAGATTCATCATGAAGTTTGTGTATGTATAGGTATTAGAAATACCAAGATGTGCACGTATGCAATTTTCGATAGCCAAAGTGCTTAGAGTATGCATGCATATGAATTTAGCAAAGGAAATGTGTGTGATGTAGGTAACAAATACACCTTGGAAGTACATGTAAATAATCTAGGTAACGAAGCTGCCTTGATTGTATATGGGTGCATTTTTTTTTTAGTTAATAGAATGTCTTGTGCAAGTGAACGTTCGTAAGGAAATATGCGCATAAGCTTGCTCTAAATTTACATTGATGTTTGTATTTATGGGAGGAGGTTGTATGCCATTTTTGTTTTAAGAGTAGCGTCCCACTGGTAAAACTAACTTTCCAAATGTTTGCCTTCGCAGGAAATGGCCCCGAGGAAGCTTGCCTCAAAGAGGTCCAGGAAGGACAAGGCAGCCGAAGGAACTAGTTCCGCTCCGGAGTATGACAGTCACCGCTTTAGGAGCGCTGTACACCAGCAGCGCTTCGAGGCCATCAAGGGATGGTCGTTTCTCCGGGAGCGACGCGTCCAGCTCAGGGACGACGAGTATACTGATTTCCAGGAGGAAATAGGGCGCCGACGGTGGGCATCACTGGTTACTCCCATGGCCAAGTTTGATCCAGAAATAGTCCTTGAGTTTTATGCCAATGCTTGGCCAACAGAGGAGGGCGTGCGTGACATGAGATCCTAGGTAAGGGGTCAGTGGATCCCGTTTGATGCCGACGCTATCGGCCAACTCCTGGGATATCCGTTGGTGTTGGAAGAGGGCCAGGAATGTGAGTATGGCCAGAGGAGGAACCGGTCTGATGGGTTCGATGAGGAGGCCATCGCCCAGCTGCTATGTATACCGGGGCAGGATTTTGCCCGGACTGCTGCAGGGAGGCGAGTGCGAATCATGCGCACCAACATGACCACCCTGACCCAGATATGGATGACGTTGCTCCTCAGCAACATCCTGCCCACCGATCATAATTCCGACCTTCCCATGCCGAAGTGTCAGCTGGTGTACGCCATCCTGACACGGATGAGCATCCATGTGGCTCAGTTGATCGCTGATGCCATCTATATTTTTGCAGGTATGGCGCCCACTAGGCACCCTTTGGACCCAGATAAGTCCAACAGGGCCCTGGGATTTCTCGCACTGATCACAGGACTCTGCCAGTCGTTCGGAGTCCCCGTTGCACCTACCAAGGTGATTCGGCCGCCCATCACCCGAGCTTTTATTGAGAAGTACTGTACCCAGAGACAGGCTCAGGGTGATGCTCCACAGGCCGCAGGCGCGCCACCACCACCTCATCAGGCTGGCCAGGCTGGGGCATTTGACATGGAGCAGTATTTACGGCATTTGGTTCGCCAGCAGGCGGCCAACCACCGAGCACATGTACAGACCCATGATTGTCTGTACCAGATGAGCCTTAGCATGCAGAGCCAGGGCTTCGCTTCTTTTTCATGCCCTACTCCAGACCAGTTCAGGCCAGAGGTTACATGGCCCGGAGATTGGCCCGAGGCCCAAGCAGGAGAGGCACCCCCAGAAGCTCCCGGCGATGGAGAAGAGGCCCACGAGGACGAGGAGATGGCCGATTTGCTTGACTTCTTGGGAGGGAGTGGAGATACGTGACTGGGAGATCCCCAGATTCATGTTTTCTTTCATATTTCTTTTATCATTTTTATTCTATGTTATTGTTTTGACTTGAGAGACTAATGTTTGTTTTTGTTGTTTCGATTGTCATTTGTACAGCGCATACATTTTTTTAGATTGTTGCGTTAGTGTTTATATATCATTACTATCGATGATGTTTGAAATTCTGGAACCGTGTAGAGTTCTTCGTTTAGGAACATCGTCCAAAAATATATATGTAAAATAAACAAAAATCATGATAAAAATAAAAATAGAAAAGAAAAAAATGAAATGAATGAAATGGAAAAGAGAACAAAAGGGAAAAGAAGAGAGCAAGTAAAGAAAAAGAGAGCAAATAAGGAAAAAAAGAAAGCAAGTAAGGAAAAAGGTGGAAAAAGAGAAAATAAGTTGTCTAGCTAAAAACCGACATGCTTTTGAAAAGAGATGATTTCCAACTTTTCTTTGAAAAAAAAATTCATTGATCATAACCGATTTTTGAAGAAAAAACGTGTCTACACCTGAAGGGTGAATGCTGTGAAAATTTCCCCGGACGCCCGAAATGGACTTGGAGGAATGCACAAATTGATAAAAGAACATATTTTGGAAACATTGGGTTGATTTAAAATAGAGGAAATGAATCCTGAGCCCTAGCATCACATGACCATAAAAATTTGACACTTGAGCGTCCGCATAGGCGCATGCATGACCAGTTTTGCATAAAATTTCCAAATCATCATTTTTTGCATTTGTGTCATGGAAATAATGTGGGGCATCCCTTTTATCCTTGAACCAAACCAAGCCCTGACATGTATCATGTCTAGCCATTCTACAAGCTTTGAGCCAAAATCCTGACTCACCATAAACCTTGACCCAGGGTGAGAATGTCAATCCTTACCCTCGGAAGCGAAAAGAATAGAAGGGAAATTTCCAATCAAAGAAAAGGAAAGAAGGAAGATTTCCAATCAAAAAGAAAGCAAAAAAGAAAAGAAGGAAAATTCCCCAATCAAAGAGTGGGAGAAAGCAAAAAGAAAAGAAAGAAAATTCCCAATCAAAGAATGGGAGAAAGTAAAAAAGGAAGAAGAAGAAGGAAAGAAAGCTCCTGATCAAGGATCGAAGGAAAACAGAAGAAATGTGCAGAAAGGTCTTTGGACCGGACAATATCTGAACAATACAGAATTGTCACCAAATGAAAAAAAAGAAGGAAAGGAAACCACGACCTAAAATGGTCTTCTCCCTTTGATTACCAACCAAAATCCCGTGCGCTAGCGACTTTTTCGCCCTGCAGAAAAAGAAAAAGCCAACAAAAAAAATCATAAGCCAAAAACACACAAAAGCCGAAAAAACCCATCAAGAAAACCCATTCCCAAGGGAAGTCCTATTGATCCATGATCACGCGTGTAATTTTTGATTTGATAGGAAATAATTTGCAAAGTCAAGTCATGACATATCTATGGTTCGGAATTAGGATGAAACACTTACCTGTGCGAGATTGATACACTTTGAGTGATTTTCTTCTATTTTTGTCGGACCCAGTGTTTTCTCTAAATGTTCATTTAGAAACGAAATGCTAACATCCAAAATCTCAGTTAAGGTTATGGGGGATTTCATCAGCAGACTCTCCTTCTCCGGTAAACGCATTGTTTTTCACTCAAAAAAAGCGTATGCTGCTCTAATCAGTTGGAATATTTATCTCTTTACTTAGCATGTTTGCATTTTAGCGAAGAAAACACCGAGACTTTTTCAAGTCTCACAAGTTATCCAGAACTACGTAGGTCTGAGTTCCTCATTGGAGGATACGTAGGAGCAAGAGCCTCGCTTTTGTCGACCACACCGCCTTTTGTTGCCATGACCCAAGAGCTGGTAGCCCGCGGAGACACCTTACGGTTATTCGCACCTTGTCATTCAGTGACCCCAAGTGTGATTGACGAGTAGAGGCCAATGTGGTCATCTGCGCCCTTTCCGGAGATGTCATCATCTTCCGATGGAGACTTTTCAAGTCTCACAAGTTATCTAGAACTACGTAGGTCTGAGTTCCTCATTGGAGGATACGTAGGAGCAAGAGCCTTGCTTTTGTCGGCCGCCCCATAATCTTTGTCATACTGACCCTGAGGTCATGTGACATGCACCCTTGTGTCATCCAGAGGCGGCAGGCCCGATGATACGCGGAGATACCTTACGGTTATCCGCACCCTTTTGTCATCCAGAGGCGGCGGGCCCGATGACAAGCAGAGACAAAATTTGGTCATTCTGCACCCTTGTGTCATCCAGAGGCGGCGGGCCCGATGATACGCGGAGATACCTTACGGTTATCCGCACCCTTTTGTCATCCAGAGGCGGCGGGCCCGATGACAAGCAGAGACAAAATTTGGTCATTCTGCACCCTTGTGTCATCCAGAGGCGGCGGACCCGATGATACGCGGAGATACCTTACGGTTATCCGCACCATTTTGTCATCCAGAGGCGGCAGGCCCGATGACAAGCAGAGACAAAATTTGGTCATTCTGCACCCTTGTGTCATCCAGAGGCGACGGGCCCGATGATACGCGGAGATACCTTACGGTTATCCGCACCCTTTTGTCATCCAGAGGCGGCGGGCCCGATGAAGCAGAGACAAAATTTGGTCATTTTGCAACCTTGTGTCATCCAGAGGCGGCGGGCCCGATGATACGCGGAGATACCTTACGGTTATCCGCACCCTTTTGTCATCTAGAGGCGGCGGGCCCGATGACAAGCAGAGACAAAATTTGGTCATTCTGCACCCTTGTGTCATCCAGAGGCGGCGGGCCCGATGATACGCGGAGATACCTTACGGTTATCTGCACCCTTGTGTCATCCAGAGGCGGCGGGCCCGATGATACGCGGAAATACCCGAGTGGTTATCCGTATAAACATTCTTTTGCTATCTGTAAGATAGAACGCTTGATAGCACGCAGAGACTGACATAGTCTTCTGCACCTTTTGTTCCTCCGGGAACAACAAGTCATTTACATGCGGAAATTTTATGGTCACTCGCGACTCTCGTCAACCGAGAGGAGCGAAATTAGTGTCATACACTAACTTTCGTCCGGGGACCTTTGCTTGATGACATGCGACCTTTCTTTGGTCCTTGTGAGGTGCTAGGCACCCATCATTAGGCAATTTGTGAAATTCCGGGAACGACAAGTCATGGTCACCCGCGACTCTCGTCAACCGAGAGGAGCGAAATTAGTGTCATACCCTAATTTTCGTCCGGGGACCTTTGCTTGATGACATGCGACCTTTCTTTGGTCCTTGTGAGGTGCTTGGCACCCATCATTAGGCAATTTTTGAAATTCCGGGAATGACAAGTCATGGTCACCCGCGACTCTCGTCAACCGAGAGGAGTGAAATTAGTGTCATACACTAATTTTCGTCCGGGGACCTTTGCTTGATGACATGCGACCTTTCTTTGGTCCTTGTGAGGTGCTAGGCACCCATCATTAGGCAATTTGTGAAATTCCAGGAACGACAAGTCATGGTCACCCGCGACTCTCGTCAACCGAGAGGAGCGAAATTAGTGTCATACCCTAATTTTCGTCCGGGGACCTTTGCTTGATGACATGCGACCTTTCTTTGGTCCTTGTGAGGTGCTTGGCACCCATCATTAGGCAATTTGTGAAATTCCGGGAATAACAAGTCATTTGCATGTGGAGATTTTATGGTCACCAGCGACTCTCGTCAAATCGAGAGGAACGAAATTAGTGTCTTATCTTTACTTTCCTTTTATCTCCAATAAAAGACAAGTAAAGAGGGGCAACTGTCATACCCTAATTTCGTCTGGGGACCTTTGCTTGATAATATGCGACCTTTCTTTGGTCCTTGTAAGGTGCTTGGCACCCATCATTAGGCAATTTGTGAAATTCCAGGACATGCCGAAAAACCAAAAATATTGATGCACAATCCGTAAGTTTCCGTGACACACCGGAAATCAAATGGAAGCATCGTTGCATAATTAAGTGAGATTCCGTAAGTCAAAAAGTGGATGATTATGTAATCCGCAAGGTTCCGTAACATTACGGAAAGAAAACAAGTATCGTTACGAAATTCGTAAGTTTCCGTAACTTTACGAAAAAAGAATCACCAAAAAAAAGCAGAGGGGGGTGTACTTAGTAAAAATAGGGGTGCAAATAGCACCCAGGCCCACTTGGGCCCTCCAGAATATTCCTCCAGAAGGCTATAGCTTCTAGAGGAAGCAACCTGGCTCGCCTGGGCGAGCTTGGTGGCAACCACCTCCCCTATTTTGCTATAAATAGGGGAGGAAGTGAAGAAGAAAAGGGTTCAGCCCCTTTGGCACTTCTCTCTCTTTCGAATTTGCTTGAAAAAATTGTTTCCGTGAAGAAAATCTAAGCCGAGGCGCTTCCGAAACGTTTCCGTAACGTTTTCCGTGAGGAATTTCGCAAAGGTTTCAACCGTTCTTCGACGTTCTTCATCGTTCTTCGATCTTCAACGGGTAAGTACCTCGAACCAAGCTTTTCGATTCATTCTATGTACCCACGGTGGTCCACATTGTGTTTTGTGTATTTTTATTCCCGTTTCGTTTACTTTTTATACCCCCTCTTGACGTGCTTAAGCCATTTTACTTAAGTTATTTCTCGCTTAACTTAAAAATAAAATAAATTTCCACCGAACATTTGAATTGTATTACCCGTTAACTTCGGTTAAAATGAATTCCGACCGTTCGGTCGTGCCATAACCACGTTGGAAATCAAAAAAGGAGGTAAAAAAATCATGGGCGTCGATCATACATTCGAGTCAAAAGTTATGGCCATTTCAAATCGCCGAGACTTCCGTGTTAAATTTCGAGGGTCCCGATATATGATGCACGTGAATCAGACATCCGAGTGAAAAGTTATAGCCATTTGAATTTCTCAAGAGCTTCCGTTGTTTAATTTTGAGCATCTCGATATATCATGGGCGTCGATCATAAATTCGAGTCAAAAGTTATGGCCGTTTGAATTTGCCGAGAGCTTCCGTGGTCAATTTTGAGGGTCTCGATATATGATTCACGTGAATCGGACATCCGAGTTAAAAGTTATAGCCATTTGAATTTCCCGAGAACTTCCGTTGTTCAATTTTGAGTGTCTCGATATATCATGGGCGTCGATCATACATTCGAGTAAAAAGTTATGGCCGTTTGAATTCGCGGAGAGCCTCCGTGTTAAATTTCAAGGGTTCTGATATATGATGCACGTGATTCAGACATCCGAGTGAAAAGTTATAGCCATTTGAATTTCTCGAGAGCTTCCGTTGTTCCATTTTGAGCGTCTCAATATATCATGGGCGTCGATCATACATTCGAGTCAAAAGTTATGGCCGTTATAATTTGCCGAGAGCTTCTGTGGTCAATTTCAAAGGTCTCGATATATGATGCACGTGAATCAGACATCCGAGTGAAAAGTTATAGCCATTTGAATTTCTCAAGAGCTTCCGTTGTTCAATTTTGAGCATCTCGATATATCATGGGCATCGATCATAAATTCGAGTCAAAAGTTATGGCCGTTTGAATTTGCCGAGAGCTTCCGTGGTCAATTTTGAGGGTCTCGATATATGATTCACGTGAATCGGACATTCGTGTTAAAAGTTGTAGCCATTTGAATTTCCCGAGAGCTTCCGTTGTTCAATTTTTAGTGTCTCGATATATCATGGGCGTCGATCATACATTCGAGTCAAAATTTATGGCCGTTTGAATTTGCCGAGAGCCTCCGTGTTAAATTTCGAGGGTCCTGATATATGATGCACGTCAATCAGACATCCGAGTGAAAAGTTATAGCCATTTGAATTTCTCGAGAGCTTCCGTTGTTCCATTTTGAGCATCTCAATATATCATGGGCTTCGATCATACATTCGAGTCAAAAGTTATGGCCGTTTGAATATGCCGAGAGCTTCCGTGGTCAATTTCAAAGGTCTCGATATATGATGCACGTGAATCAGACATCCGAGTGAAAAGTTATAGCCATTTGAATTTCTCAAGAGCTTCCGTTGTTCAATTTTGAGCATCTCGATATATCATGGGCGTCGATCATAAATTCGAGTCAAAAGTTATGGCCGTTTGAATTTTCCAAGAGCTTCCGTGGTCAATTTTGAGGGTCTCGATATATGATTCATGTAATCGGACATCGGAGTTAAAAGTTATAGCCATTTGAATTTCCCGAGAGCTTCCGTTGTTCAATTTTGAATGTCTCGATATATCATGGGCGTCGATCATACATTCGAGTCAAAAGTTATGGCTGTTTGAATTCGCCGAGAGCCTCCGTGTTAAATTTCACGGGTCCTGATATATGATGCACGTGAATCAGACCTCCGAGTGAAAAGTTATAGCCATTTGAATTTCTCGAGATCTTCCGTTGTTCCATTTTGAGTGTCTCAATATATGATGGGCGTCGATCATACAATCGAGTCCAAAGTTATGTCCGTTTGAATTTGCCGAGAGCTTCTGTGGTCAATTTCAAAGGTCTCGATATATGATGCACGTGAATCAGACATCCGAGTGAAAAGATATAGCCATTTTATTTTCTTGAGAGCTTCCGTTGTTCAATTTTTAGCGTATCGATATATCATGGGCGTCGATCATACATTCGAGTCTAAAGTTATGGCCGTTTCAAATTGCCGAGAGGTTCCGTGTTAAATTTCGAGGGTCCCGAATATGATGCACGTGAATCAGACATCCGAGTGAAAAGTTATAGGGATTTGAATTTCTCGAGAGCTTCAGTTGTCCCATTTTGAGCGTCACGATATATCATTGGCGTCGATCATACATTCGAGTCAAAAGTTATGGCCGGTTGAATTCGCCGAGAGCCTTAGTCTTAAATTTCGAGGGTCCTGATATATGATGCACGTGAATCGGACATCCGAGTGAAAAGTTATAGCCATTTGAATTTCTCAAGAGCTTCCGTTGTTCCATTTTGAGCGTCTAGATATATAATGGGCGTCGATCATACATTCGAGTCAAAAGTTATGGCCGTTTGAATTTGTCGAGAGCATTCATGTTCAATTTCTAGGGTCTCGATATATTATGCACCTGAATCGGACATTCGAGTGAAAAGTTATAGCCATTTCAATTTTTGAGAGCTTCTGTTGTTCAATTTTGAGCGTCTCGATATATCATGGGCATCGATCATACATTCGAGTCAAAAGTTATGGCCGTTTGAATTTGCCGAGAGCTTCCGTGGTCAATTTCAAGGGTCTCGATATATGATGCACGTGAATCAGACATCCGAGTGAAAAGTTATAGCCATTTGAATTTCTCAAGAGCTTCCGTTGTTCAATTTTGAGCATCTCGATATATCATGGGCGTCGATCATAAATTCGAGTCAAAAGTTATGGCCGTTTGAATTTTCCGAGAGCTTCCGTGGTCAATTTTGAGGGTCTCGATATATGATTCATGTGAATCGGACGTCGGAGTTAAAAGTTATAGCCATTTGAATTTCCTGAGAGCTTCCGTTGTTCAATTTTGAATGTCTCGATATATCATGGGCGTCGATCATACATTCGAATCAAAAGTTATGGCTGTTTGAATTCGCCGAGAGCCTCCGTGTTAAATTTCACGGGTCCTGATATATGATGCACGTGAATCAGACATCCGAGTGAAAAGTTATAGCCATTTGAATTTCTCGAGATCTTCCGTTGTTCCATTTTGAGCGTCTCAATATATGATGGGCGGCGATCATACATTCGAGTCCAAAGTTATGTCCGTTTGAATTTGCCGAGAGCTTCTGTGGTAAATTTCAAAGGTCTCGATATATGATGCACGTGAATCAGACATCCGAGTGAAAAGATATAGCCATTTTAATTTCTTGAGAGCTTCCGTTGTTCAATTTTTAGCGTATCGATATATCATGGGCGTCGATCATACATTCGAGTCTAAAGTTATGGCCGTTTCAAATTGCCGAGAGGTTCCGTGTTAAATTTCGAGGGTCTCGATATATGATGCACGTGAATCAGACATCCGAGTGAAAAATTATAGCAATTTGAATTTCTCGAGAGCTTCAATTGTCCCATTTTGAGCATCACGATATATCATTGGCGTCGTTCATACATTCGAGTCAAAAGTTATGGCCGGTTGAATTCGCCGAGAGCCTTAGTCTTAAATTTCGAGGGTCCTGATATATGATGCACGTGAATCGGACATCCGAGTGAAAAGTTATAGCCATTTGAATTTCTCAAGAGCTTCCGTTGTTCCATTTTGAGCGTCTAGATATATATTGGGCGTCGATCATACATTCGAGTCAAAAGTTATGGCCGATTGAATTTGTCGAGAGCATTCATGTTCAATTTCTAGGGTCTCGATATATTATGCACCTGAATCGGACATCCGAGTGAAAAGTTATAGCCATTTCAATTTTTGAGAGCTTCTGTTGTTCAATTTTGAGCGTCTCGATATATCATGGGCATCGATCATACATCCGAGTCAAAAGTTATGGCCGTTTGAATTTGCCGAGAGCTTCCGTGGTCAATTTCAAGGGTCTCGATATATGATGCACGTGAATCGGACATCCGAGTGAAAACTTATAGCCATTTGAATTTCCCAAGAGCTTCCGTTGTTCCATTTCGAGCATCTAGATATATAATGGGCGTCGATCATCCATTCGAGTAAAAAGTTATGGCCGTTTGAATTCGCCGAGAGCTTCCGTGTTAAATTTATAGGGTCCCGATATATGATGCACGTGAATCGGACATCTGAGTGAAAAGTTATAGCCATTTGAAATTCTCGGGAGCTTCCGTTGTTCAATTTTGAGCGTCTCGATATTTCATGGGCGTCGATCATACATTCGAGTCAAAGGTTATGGCCGTTTGAATTCGCCGAGAGCTTCCGTGTTAAATTTTGAGGGTCCCGATATATAATGTACGTGAATCGGACATCCGAGTTAAAAGTTATAGCCATTTGAATTTGTCGAGAGTTTCAGTTGTTCAATTTTGAGTGTCTAGATATATAATGGGCGTCGATCATACATTCGAGTCAAAGGTTATGGCCGTTTGAATTCGCCGACAGCTTCCGTGTTAAATTTCGAGGGTCCCGAAATTTGATGCACGTGAATCAGACATCCGAGTGAAAGGTTGTAGCCATTTGAATTTCTCGGGAGCTTCCGTTGTTCAATTTTGAGCGTCTAGATATATAATGGGTGTCGATCTTCCATTCGAGTCAAAAGTTATGGCCGTTTGAATTTGTCGAGAGCTTCCGTGGGCAATTTCAAGGGTCTCGATATATGATGCACATGAATCAGACATCCGAGTGAAAAGTTATAGCGATTTGAATTTCTCGAGAGCTTCCGTTGTTCACTTTTGAGCGTCTCGATATATCATGGGCGTCGATCATACATTCGAGTCAAAAGTTATGGCCGTTTGAATTTGCCAAGGGCTTCCGTGGTCAATTTCAAGGGTCTCGATATATGATGCACGTGAATCAGACATCCGAGTGAAAATTTATAGCCATTTGAATTTCTGAGAGCTTCTGTTGTTCAATTTTGAGCGTCACAATATATCATGGGGGTCGATCATACATTCGAGTCAAAAGTTATGGCCGTTTGAATTTGCCGAGAACTTCCGTGGTCAATTTCCAGGGTTTCGATATATGATGCACGTGAATCAGACATCCGAGTGAAAAGTTATAGCCATTTGAATTTCTCAAGAGCTTCCGTTGTTCAATTTTGAGCATCTCGATATATCATGGGCGTCGATCATACATTCGAGTCAAAAGTTATGGCCGTTTGAATTTGCCGAGAACTTCCGTGGTCAATTTCCAGGGTTTCGATATATGATTCACGTGAATCGGACATCCGAGTTAAAAGTTATAGCCATTTGAGGTTCCCGAGAGCTTCCGATGTTCAATTTTGAGCGTCTCGATATATCATGGGCGTCGATCATACATTCGAGTCAAAGGTTATGGCCGTTTGAATTCGCCGAGAGATTCCGTGTTAAATTTCGAGGGTCCGGATATATGATGCACGTGAATCGGACATCCGAGTTAAAATTTATAGCCATTTGAATTTCTCGAGAGTTTCAGTTGCTCAATTTTGAGTGTCTAGATATATAATGGGCGTCGATCATACATTCGAGTCAAAGCTCATGGACATTTAAATTCGCTGAGAGCTTCCGTGTTAAATTTTGAGGGTCTCGATATATGATGCACGTGAATCGGACATCCAAGTGAAAAGTTGTAGGCATTTGAATTTCTCGAGAGCTTTCGTTGTTCCATTTTGAGCGTCTAGATATATAATGGGCGTCGATCATCCATTCGAGTAAAAAGTTATGGCCGTTTGAATTTGCCGAGAGCTTCCATGGTCAATTTTGAGGGTCTCGACATATGATGCACCTGAATCGGACATCCGAGTGAATAGTTATAGCGTTTTGAATTTCTCGAGAGCTTCCGTTGTTCAATTTTGAGCGTCTCGATATATCACGGGCGTCGATCATACATTCGAGTCAAAAGTTATGGCCGTTTGAATTTGCCGAGAGTTTCTGTGGGCAATTTCAAAGGTCTCGATATATGATGCAAATGAATCAGACATCCGAGTGAAAAGTTATAGCCATTTGAATTTCTGAGAGCTTCAGTTGTTCAAATTTAAGCGTCACGATATATCATTGGCGTCGATCATACATTCGAGTCAAAAGTTATGGCCGTTTGAATTCGCTGAGAGCCTTCGTGTTAAATTTTGATGGTCCCGATATATGATGCACGTGAATCAGACATCCGAGTGAAAAGTTATAGCGATTTGAATTTCTCGAGAGCTTTCGTTGTTCCATTTTGAGCGTCTAGATATATAATGAGCGTCGATCATCCATTCGAGTAAAAAGTTATAGCCATTTGAATTTGCAGAGAGCTTCCATGGTCAATTTTGAGGGTCTCGACATATGATGCACGTGAATCGGACATCCGAGTGAATAGTTATAGCGATTTGAATTTCTCGAGAGCTTCCGTTGTTCAATTTTGAGCGTCTCGATATATCATGGGCGTCGATCATACATTCGAGTCAAAAGTTATGGCCGTTTGAATTTGCCGAGGGCTTCCGTGGTCAATTTCAAGGGTCGCGATATATGATGCACGTGAATCGGACATCTGAGAGAAAAGTTATAGCCAATTGAATTTCTCGAGAGCTTCCGTTGATCAATTTTGAGCGTCTCGATATATCATGGGCGTCGATCATATATTCGAGTCAAAATTTATGGTCGTTTGAATTTGTCGAGAGCTTCCGTGGTCAATTTCAAGGGTCTCGATATATGATGCACGTGAATCAGACATCCGAGTGAAAAGTTATAGCCATTTGAATTTCTGAGAGCTGATGTTGTTCAATTTTGAGCGTCTCGATATTTCATGGGCGTCGATCATACATTCGATTCAAAAGTTATGGCCGTTTGAATTTGCCTAGAGCTTCCGTGGTCAATTTCAAGGGTCTCGATATATGATGCACGTGAATCGGACATCCAAGTGAAAAGCCATAGCCATTTGAATTTCTCGAGAGCTTTTGTTGTTCAATTTTTGGCGTATCAATATATCATGGGCGTCGATCATACATTCGAGTCAAAAGTTATGGCCGTTTGAATTTGCCGAGAGCTTCCGTGGTCAATTTCAAGGGTCACGATATATGATGCACGTGAATCGGACATCCGAGTGAAAAGTTATAGCCATTTCGATTTCTCAAGAGCTTCCGTTGTCCAATTTTGAGCATCTCCATATATCATGGGCGTCGATCGTAAATTCGAGTAAAAAGTTATGGCCGTTTGAATTTGCCGAGAGCTTCCGTGGTCAATTTTAAGGGTCTCGATATATGATTCACGTGAATTGGACATCCGAGTTAAAAGTTATAGCAATTTGAATTTTCCGAGAGCTTCCGTTGTTCAATTTTGAGCGTCTCGATATATCATGGGCGTCGATCATACATTCGAGTCAAAGTTTATGGCCGTTTGAATTCGCCGAGAGCTTCCGTGTTAAATTTCGAGGGTTCCGATATATGATGCAAGTGAATCGGACATCCGAGTGAAAATTTGTAGCCATTTGAATTTCTCGAGAGCTTCCGTTGTTCAATTTTGAGCGTCTCGATATATCATGGGCGTCGATCATACATTCGAGTCAAAAGTTATGGCCGTTTGAATTTGCCGAGAGCTTTCATGGGCAATTTCATTCGTCTCGATATATGATGCACATGAATCAGACATCCGAGTGAAAAGTTATAGTCATTTGAATTTATCGAGAGCTTCCGTTGTTCCATTTTGAGCGTCTGAATATATCATGGACGTGGATCATACATTCGAGTCAAAAGTTATGGCCATTTGAATTTGCCGAGAGCTTCCGTGTTCAAATTCGAGGGTCTCGATATATGATGCACATGAATCGAACATTTGAGTGAAATTTTATAGCCATTTGAATTTCTAGAGATCTTCCGTTGTTCAATTTTGAGCACCTCGATATATCATGGGCGTCGATCATACATTCGAGTCAAAAGTTATGGCCGTTTGAATTTGTCGAGAGCTTCCGTGGTCAATTTCAAGGGTCTCGATATATGATGCACGTGAATCAGACATCCGAGTGAAAAGTTATAGCCATTTGAATTTCTCGAGAGCTTCCGTTGTTCAATTTTGAGCGTCTCGATATATCATGGGCATCGATCATACATTCGAGTCAAAAGTTATGGCCGTTTGAATTTGTCGAGAGCTTCCGTGGTCAATTTCAAGGGTCTAGATATATGATACACGTGAATCAGACATCCGAGTGAAAAGTTATAGCCATTTGAATTTCTGAGAGATTCAGTTGTTCAATTTTGAGCGTCACGATATATCATTGGCGTCGATCATACATTCGAGTCAAAAGTTATGGCCGTTTGAATTTGCCGAGAGCTTCCGTGGTCAATTTCAAAGGTCTCGATATATGATGCACGTGAATCAGACATCCGAGTGAAAAGTTATAGCCTTTTGAATTTCTCGAGAGCTTCCGTTGTTCAATTTTAAGCGTCTCAATATATCATGGGCGTGGATCATACATTCGAGTCAAAAGTTATGGCCGTTTGAATTTGCCGAGAGCTTCCGTGGTCAATTTCAATGGTCTCGATATATAATGCACGTGAATGAGACATCCGAGTGAAAAGTTATAGCCATTTGAATTTCTTGAGAGCTTCCGTTGTTCAATTTCTAGCGTATCGATATATCATGGGCGTCGATCATACATTCGAGTCAAAAGTTATGGCCGTTCCAAATCGCCGAGAGCTTCCATGTTAAATTTCGAGGGTCCCGATATATGATGCATGTGAATCAGACATCCGAGTGAAAAGTTATAGCGATTTGAATTTCTCGAGAGCTTTAGTTGTCCAATTTTGAGCGTCACAATATATCATTGGCGTCGATCATACATTCGACTCAAAAGTTATGCCTGTTTGAATTTGTCGAGAGCTTCGGTGGTCAATTTCAAGAGTCTTGATATCTGATGCACGTGAATCGGACATCCAAGTGAAAAGTTATAGCCTTTTGAATTTCCCGAGAGCTTCCGTTGTTCAATTTTTAGCGTATCGATATATCATGGGCGTCGATCATACATTCGAGTCAAACTTTATGGCCGTTTCAAAATGCCGAGAGCTTCCGTGTTAAATTTCTAGGGTCCCGATATATGATGCACGTGAATCAGACATCCAAGTGAAAAGTTATAGCGATTTGAATTTCTCGAGAGCTTCAGTTGTCCAATTTTGAGCGTCACGATATATCATTGGCGTCGATCATACATTCGAGTCAAAATTTATGGCCGTTTGAATTCGCCGGGAGCCTCCGTGTTAAATTTCGTGGGTCCTGAAATATGATGCACGTGAATCAGACATCCAAGTGAAAAGTCATTTGAATTTCTCGAGAGCTTCCGTTGTTCCATTTTGAGCGTCTAGATATATAATGGACGTCGATCATCCATTCGAGTAAAAAGTTATGGCAGTTTGAATTTGCCGAGAGCTTCCATGGTCAATTTTGAGGGTCTCGACATATGATGCACCTGAATCGGACATCCGAGTGAATAGTTATAGCGTTTTGAATTTCTCGAGAGCTTCCGTTGTTCAATTTTGAGCGTCTCGATATATCACGGGCGTCGATCATACATTCGAGTCAAAAGTTATGGCCGTTTGAATTTGCTGAGGGCTTCCGTGGTCAATTTCAAGGGTCTCGATATATGATGCACGTGAATCGGACATCCGAGTGAAAAGCTATAGCCATTTCAATTTCTTGAGAGCTTCCGTTGTTCAATTTTGAGTGTCTCGATATATCATGGGCGTTGATCATACATTCGAGTCAAAAGTTATGGCCGTTTGAATTGGTCGAGAGCTTCCGTGGTCAATTTCAAGGGTCTCGAAATATGATGCACGTGAATCGGACATCCGAGTGAAAAGTTATAGCCATTTCAATTTCTCGAGAGCTTCCGTTGTTCAATTTTGAGTGTCTCGATATATCATGGGCGTCGATCATACATTCGAGTCAAAAGTTATGGCCGTTTGAATTTGCCGAGAGTTTTCGTGGGCAATTTCAAAGGTCTCGATATATGATGCACATGAATCAGACATCCGAGTGAAAAGTTATAGCCATTTGAATTTCTGAGAGCTTCAGTTGTTCAAATTTGAGCATCACGATATATCATTGGCGTCGATCATACATTCGAGTCAAAAGTTATGGCCGTTTGAATTCGCTGAGAGCCTCCGTGTTAAATTTTGATGGTCCCGATATATGATGCACGTGAATCAGACATCCGAGTGAAAAGTTATAGCGATTTGAATTTCTCGAGAGCTTCAGTTGTCCAATTTTGAGCGTCACAATATATCATGGGCGTGGATCATACATTTGAGTCAAAAGTTATGGCCGTTTGAATTTGCCGAGAGCTTCCGTGGTCAATTTCAAGGGTCTCGATATATGATGCACGTGAATCGGACATCCGAGTGAAAAGTTATAGCCATTTGAATTTCTGAGAGCTTCAGTTGTTCAATTTTGAGCATCTCGATATATCATGGGCGTCGATCATACATTCGAGTCAAAAGTTATGGCTGTTTGAATTTGCCGAGAATTTCCGTGGTCAATTTCCAGGGTCTCGATATATGATGCACGTGAATCAGACATCCGAGTGAAAAGTTATAGCCATTTGAATTTCTGAGAGCTTCAGTTGTTCAATTTTGAGCGTCACGATATATCATTGGCGTCGATCATACATTCGAGTCAAAAGTTATGGCCGTTTGAATTCGCCGAGAGCCTCCGTGTTAAATTTCGAGGGTTCCGATATATGATGCACGTGAATCGGACATCTGAGTGAAAAGTTGTAGCCATTTGACTTTCTCGAGAGCTTCGGTTGTTCACTTTTGAGCATCTCGATATATCATGGGCGTCGATCATACATTCGAGTCAAAAGTTATGGCCGTTTGAATATGTCGAGAGCTTCCGTGGTCAATTTCAAGGGTCTCGATATATGATGCACGTGAATCAGACATCCGAGTGAAAAGTTATAGCCATTTGAATTTCTGAGAGCTTCAGTTGTTCAATTTTGAGCGTCACGATATATCATCGGCGTCGATCATACATTCGAGTCAAAAGTTATGGCCGTGTGAATTCGCCGAGAGCCTCCGTGTTAAATTTCGAGGGTTCCGATATATGATGCACGTGAATCGGACATCTGAGTGAAAAGTTGTAGCCATTTGACTTTCTCGAGAGCTTCGGTTGTTCAATTTTGAGCATCTCGATATATCATGGGCGTCGATCATACATTCGAGTCAAAAGTTATGGCCGTTTGAATTTGTCGAGAGCTTCCGTGGTCAATTTCAAGGGTCTCGATATATGATGCACGTGAATCAGACATCCGAGTGAAAAGTTATAGCCATTTGAATTTCTGAGAGCTTCAGTTGTTCAATTTTGAGCGTCACGATATGTCATTGGCGTCGATCATACATTCGAGTCCAAAGTTATGGCCGTTTGAATTTGCCAAGAGCTTCCGTGGTCAATTTTGAGGGTCTCGATATATGATTCACGTGAATCGGACATCCGAGTTAAAAGTTATAGCCATTTGAATATCCCGAGAGCTTCATTTGTTCAATTTTAAGCGTCTCGATATATCATGGGTGTCGATCATACATTCGAGTCAAAAGTTA